>NW_026610704.1:0-186517 GCF_029499605.1 Hyla sarda
TGGCCTCCTTAATTGGATCATTTGAGTAGCCAGCACACCTGTGCAGGTAGGGCATGACATGATAGGCAGCTGCCTTGATAGCGGGTGGGTGCTGAATGTTCCTAATTGACAAAATAAGATTAATGCTTATGAAGAAATATAAAATCTCATCCCTTCCCCAATATCGCGCCACACCCCTACCCCTTAATTCCCTGGTTGAACTTGATGGACATATGTCTTTTTTCGACCGTACTAACTATGTAACTATGTAACATAACATGGGGGGGGGGGGGGGGGTCTCCTGGCTGTTCACACAGGTGTGTCATTGCTGTACATTGACCATGCATTGCTTCTGTGGTATTGCAAAGGCAAAGACAAATGCTTCCAGCCATCCATTGCACTAATGGATTGGTCATCAGCTGGCTGTCTATGTCCCGCATCAATATAGACCAAAGTACAGAGGGTTAGGCTATGCTATTGTGCACCTACCTGATGCATCAGAAGGTGCGAGGCCCTTGCTAAATTCTGTGCACAGACTTTGAGATCTATGCTTTAGACTGTATCTAAACCTGCTCCAACATGGACTGACATTCTGGCCTACTTTCAGCCGATGCGACTTGTCTGTCGCTGAACAGTCGCTTTTTATGTATTCAGCACCTATGTATAATGTTGTAAAAATGCTCTAGAAGCTAAAGTCGCAGAAATGTCACACATATTTGGCCTGCAACTTTCTGTGCGACAAATTCAGACAGGAAAAATCAGTATAAATCCTTAGAAAATTATCCCCCAGTGTCTCCATCTGCTGGCGGTATTGAATAAGCATTGCTGCACTGATGGGGTATGCATTAGACGAAAAAAAAGAAGAAAAAGAAGAATAATACGCCCAGAAAAGAGGCGAAAAGGAGAAAAACGTAAAAAAACGTGAAAAAAAAGTAAGAGGAAGAGAAGGGAAAAAAAGGTGGAAATGGGTTTAAAAGTGATTTCGGCGGAGAAATATATATATATATATATATATATATATATATATATATATATATATATATGCGCACACACACACATAGATATAAACGTATTCTCCGTTGAGATATTGCAGCCGCTGCTGTGTCCAGGCCCAGGAGCCTTAGCACTGTGCTGTGATGTCACTCAATACCACTGACATCACTAGGTGTAAACAACATCTCTCCTTTGCTGTGTATGTGACTATGGAGCTGTTTGGTGATGTCGTCTATTACGGCCTTCATAGAAGCAACAGGAGATTGTTGCATCCATCTTGAACCCTCAGAACTACAGTGCTATGATGTCACTCACTTCCACAGGCCTTGCAGAGTGTAAACAACAACAACCCAGCTTTGTTGTGTATGTAACCATAGGGATTTGTGATGTCACCTAGAACCTTCACAGCAGCGACAGCTTTATGAGGAGCATCAGCACTGCTCTGCCTGAGCAGAACCATCACCGCCATAGGTTGTCAAATAACCCGGATTTAACCCACACAGGTAAGTCCAATGGGGTGCAGGCATGTCCTCTATGCTTACAGCTTCCCGTGGGTGTTGGTTTGATACCGTTTGGGGACAGCCAAGGAGGCATCTGCAGGCAACAAAGGTAGGTGTGTGCTTGTGTGTGTGTTTCCTATGCAGATCCTAAGCCCAGTGTCACATGCAAGTAGGAGGAGTAAGAAGGGTTCCTGGCAAATCCGGGTTATGGATTGCATTTAAAAAGGCCCCGTGGGAGTGCAATGGGCCCCTGTCTTGCTGCTTAGCAATAATGGTATGGGTTTAGGTTCTGCTGTGTGTACTGGTGGTTGACTGCCCCCCAGCCCAGAGTGTGCATGGAAAATTGTCTGGCAGCCTCCCTGACAGCAAGCAGTGATAGTGCCCATGAAGGGGACCTTGTTGGGCCCGCCCCTTTCACGGTTATCGCTTCTCGGCCTTTTGGCTAAGATCAAGTGTAGTATCTGTTCTTATCAGTTTAATATCTGATACGTCCCCTATCTGGGGACCATATATTAAATGGATTTTTGAGAACGGGGGCCGATTTCGAAGCTTGCTTCCGTCGCCCTATGCATTGACCCGATATGGCAGTATCTTCGGGTACAGTGCACCACCCCCTTACAGGGTTAAAAAGAAAGATTCCTACTTTCATTGCTACCTGCTTGCTGGCTAGCCAGCTAGCCAGCCCTGTGGGCCTTGCTGCTGCTGCAGCCAAAAAACAAAAGGTGGTGCTGCTGCTGCTTCTGCTGCTTCTGCTTCTGCTTGTGTCTGGCCCCTGTTGGAGCGTCCAGGCACAGGACTTCTGCTGCTGCTGACTAAATGGCCTCCTTAATTGGATCATTTGAGTAGCCAGCACACCTGTGCAGGTAGGGCATGACATGATAGGCAGCTGCCTTGATAGCGGGTGGGTGCTGAATGTTCCTAATTGACAAAATAAGATTAATGCTTATGAAGAAATATAAAATCTCATCCCTTCCCCAATATCGCGCCACACCCCTACCCCTTAATTCCCTGGTTGAACTTGATGGACATATGTCTTTTTTCGACCGTACTAACTATGTAACTATGTAACATAACATGGGGGGGGGGGGGGGTCTCCTGGCTGTTCACACAGGTGTGTCATTGCTGTACATTGACCATGCATTGCTTCTGTGGTATTGCAAAGGCAAAGACAAATGCTTCCAGCCATCCATTGCACTAATGGATTGGTCATCAGCTGGCTGTCTATGTCCCGCATCAATATAGACCAAAGTACAGAGGGTTAGGCTATGCTATTGTGCACCTACCTGATGCATCAGAAGGTGCGAGGCCCTTGCTAAATTCTGTGCACAGACTTTGAGATCTATGCTTTAGACTGTATCTAAACCTGCTCCAACATGGACTGACATTCTGGCCTACTTTCAGCCGATGCGACTTGTCTGTCGCTGAACAGGTCGCTTTTTATGTATTCAGCACCTATGTATAATGTTGTAAAAATGCTCTAGAAGCTAAAGTCGCAGAAATGTCACACATATTTGGCCTGCAACTTTCTGTGCGACAAATTCAGACAGGAAAAATCAGTATAAATCCTTAGAAAATTATCCCCCAGTGTCTCCATCTGCTGGCGGTATTGAATAAGCATTGCTGCACTGATGGGGTATGCATTAGACGAAAAAAAAGAAGAAAAAGAAGAATAATACGCCCAGAAAAGAGGCGAAAAGGAGAAAAACGTAAAAAAACGTGAAAAAAAAGTAAGAGGAAGAGAAGGGAAAAAAAGGTGGAAATGGGTTTAAAAGTGATTTCGGCGGAGAAATATATATATATATATATATATATATATATATATATATATATATATGCGCACACACACACATAGATATAAACGTATTCTCCGTTGAGATATTGCAGCCGCTGCTGTGTCCAGGCCCAGGAGCCTTAGCACTGTGCTGTGATGTCACTCAATACCACTGACATCACTAGGTGTAAACAACATCTCTCCTTTGCTGTGTATGTGACTATGGAGCTGTTTGGTGATGTCGTCTATTACGGCCTTCATAGAAGCAACAGGAGATTGTTGCATCCATCTTGAACCCTCAGAACTACAGTGCTATGATGTCACTCACTTCCACAGGCCTTGCAGAGTGTAAACAACAACAACCCAGCTTTGTTGTGTATGTAACCATAGGGATTTGTGATGTCACCTAGAACCTTCACAGCAGCGACAGCTTTATGAGGAGCATCAGCACTGCTCTGCCTGAGCAGAACCATCACCGCCATAGGTTGTCAAATAACCCGGATTTAACCCACACAGGTAAGTCCAATGGGGTGCAGGCATGTCCTCTATGCTTACAGCTTCCCGTGGGTGTTGGTTTGATACCGTTTGGGGACAGCCAAGGAGGCATCTGCAGGCAACAAAGGTAGGTGTGTGCTTGTGTGTGTGTTTCCTATGCAGATCCTAAGCCCAGTGTCACATGCAAGTAGGAGGAGTAAGAAGGGTTCCTGGCAAATCCGGGTTATGGATTGCATTTAAAAAGGCCCCGTGGGAGTGCAATGGGCCCCTGTCTTGCTGCTTAGCAATAATGGTATGGGTTTAGGTTCTGCTGTGTGTACTGGTGGTTGACTGCCCCCCAGCCCAGAGTGTGCATGGAAAATTGTCTGGCAGCCTCCCTGACAGCAAGCAGTGATAGTGCCCATGAAGGGGACCTTGTTGGGCCCGCCCCTTTCACGGTTATCGCTTCTCGGCCTTTTGGCTAAGATCAAGTGTAGTATCTGTTCTTATCAGTTTAATATCTGATACGTCCCCTATCTGGGGACCATATATTAAATGGATTTTTGAGAACGGGGGCCGATTTCGAAGCTTGCTTCCGTCGCCCTATGCATTGACCCGATATGGCAGTATCTTCGGGTACAGTGCACCACCCCCTTACAGGGTTAAAAAGAAAGATTCCTACTTTCATTGCTACCTGCTTGCTGGCTAGCCAGCTAGCCAGCCCTGTGGGCCTTGCTGCTGCTGCAGCCAAAAAACAAAAGGTGGTGCTGCTGCTGCTTCTGCTGCTTCTGCTTCTGCTTGTGTCTGGCCCCTGTTGGAGCGTCCAGGCACAGGACTTCTGCTGCTGCTGACTAAATGGCCTCCTTAATTGGATCATTTGAGTAGCCAGCACACCTGTGCAGGTAGGGCATGACATGATAGGCAGCTGCCTTGATAGCGGGTGGGTGCTGAATGTTCCTAATTGACAAAATAAGATTAATGCTTATGAAGAAATATAAAATCTCATCCCTTCCCCAATATCGCGCCACACCCCTACCCCTTAATTCCCTGGTTGAACTTGATGGACATATGTCTTTTTTCGACCGTACTAACTATGTAACTATGTAACATAACATGGGGGGGGGGGGGGGGGGTCTCCTGGCTGTTCACACAGGTGTGTCATTGCTGTACATTGACCATGCATTGCTTCTGTGGTATTGCAAAGGCAAAGACAAATGCTTCCAGCCATCCATTGCACTAATGGATTGGTCATCAGCTGGCTGTCTATGTCCCGCATCAATATAGACCAAAGTACAGAGGGTTAGGCTATGCTATTGTGCACCTACCTGATGCATCAGAAGGTGCGAGGCCCTTGCTAAATTCTGTGCACAGACTTTGAGATCTATGCTTTAGACTGTATCTAAACCTGCTCCAACATGGACTGACATTCTGGCCTACTTTCAGCCGATGCGACTTGTCTGTCGCTGAACAGTCGCTTTTTATGTATTCAGCACCTATGTATAATGTTGTAAAAATGCTCTAGAAGCTAAAGTCGCAGAAATGTCACACATATTTGGCCTGCAACTTTCTGTGCGACAAATTCAGACAGGAAAAATCAGTATAAATCCTTAGAAAATTATCCCCCAGTGTCTCCATCTGCTGGCGGTATTGAATAAGCATTGCTGCACTGATGGGGTATGCATTAGACGAAAAAAAAGAAGAAAAAGAAGAATAATACGCCCAGAAAAGAGGCGAAAAGGAGAAAAACGTAAAAAAACGTGAAAAAAAAGTAAGAGGAAGAGAAGGGAAAAAAAGGTGGAAATGGGTTTAAAAGTGATTTCGGCGGAGAAATATATATATATATATATATATATATATATATATATATATATATATGCGCACACACACACATAGATATAAACGTATTCTCCGTTGAGATATTGCAGCCGCTGCTGTGTCCAGGCCCAGGAGCCTTAGCACTGTGCTGTGATGTCACTCAATACCACTGACATCACTAGGTGTAAACAACATCTCTCCTTTGCTGTGTATGTGACTATGGAGCTGTTTGGTGATGTCGTCTATTACGGCCTTCATAGAAGCAACAGGAGATTGTTGCATCCATCTTGAACCCTCAGAACTACAGTGCTATGATGTCACTCACTTCCACAGGCCTTGCAGAGTGTAAACAACAACAACCCAGCTTTGTTGTGTATGTAACCATAGGGATTTGTGATGTCACCTAGAACCTTCACAGCAGCGACAGCTTTATGAGGAGCATCAGCACTGCTCTGCCTGAGCAGAACCATCACCGCCATAGGTTGTCAAATAACCCGGATTTAACCCACACAGGTAAGTCCAATGGGGTGCAGGCATGTCCTCTATGCTTACAGCTTCCCGTGGGTGTTGGTTTGATACCGTTTGGGGACAGCCAAGGAGGCATCTGCAGGCAACAAAGGTAGGTGTGTGCTTGTGTGTGTGTTTCCTATGCAGATCCTAAGCCCAGTGTCACATGCAAGTAGGAGGAGTAAGAAGGGTTCCTGGCAAATCCGGGTTATGGATTGCATTTAAAAAGGCCCCGTGGGAGTGCAATGGGCCCCTGTCTTGCTGCTTAGCAATAATGGTATGGGTTTAGGTTCTGCTGTGTGTACTGGTGGTTGACTGCCCCCCAGCCCAGAGTGTGCATGGAAAATTGTCTGGCAGCCTCCCTGACAGCAAGCAGTGATAGTGCCCATGAAGGGGACCTTGTTGGGCCCGCCCCTTTCACGGTTATCGCTTCTCGGCCTTTTGGCTAAGATCAAGTGTAGTATCTGTTCTTATCAGTTTAATATCTGATACGTCCCCTATCTGGGGACCATATATTAAATGGATTTTTGAGAACGGGGGCCGATTTCGAAGCTTGCTTCCGTCGCCCTATGCATTGACCCGATATGGCAGTATCTTCGGGTACAGTGCACCACCCCCTTACAGGGTTAAAAAGAAAGATTCCTACTTTCATTGCTACCTGCTTGCTGGCTAGCCAGCTAGCCAGCCCTGTGGGCCTTGCTGCTGCTGCAGCCAAAAAACAAAAGGTGGTGCTGCTGCTGCTTCTGCTGCTTCTGCTTCTGCTTGTGTCTGGCCCCTGTTGGAGCGTCCAGGCACAGGACTTCTGCTGCTGCTGACTAAATGGCCTCCTTAATTGGATCATTTGAGTAGCCAGCACACCTGTGCAGGTAGGGCATGACATGATAGGCAGCTGCCTTGATAGCGGGTGGGTGCTGAATGTTCCTAATTGACAAAATAAGATTAATGCTTATGAAGAAATATAAAATCTCATCCCTTCCCCAATATCGCGCCACACCCCTACCCCTTAATTCCCTGGTTGAACTTGATGGACATATGTCTTTTTTCGACCGTACTAACTATGTAACTATGTAACATAACATGGGGGGGGGGGGGGGTCTCCTGGCTGTTCACACAGGTGTGTCATTGCTGTACATTGACCATGCATTGCTTCTGTGGTATTGCAAAGGCAAAGACAAATGCTTCCAGCCATCCATTGCACTAATGGATTGGTCATCAGCTGGCTGTCTATGTCCCGCATCAATATAGACCAAAGTACAGAGGGTTAGGCTATGCTATTGTGCACCTACCTGATGCATCAGAAGGTGCGAGGCCCTTGCTAAATTCTGTGCACAGACTTTGAGATCTATGCTTTAGACTGTATCTAAACCTGCTCCAACATGGACTGACATTCTGGCCTACTTTCAGCCGATGCGACTTGTCTGTCGCTGAACAGGTCGCTTTTTATGTATTCAGCACCTATGTATAATGTTGTAAAAATGCTCTAGAAGCTAAAGTCGCAGAAATGTCACACATATTTGGCCTGCAACTTTCTGTGCGACAAATTCAGACAGGAAAAATCAGTATAAATCCTTAGAAAATTATCCCCCAGTGTCTCCATCTGCTGGCGGTATTGAATAAGCATTGCTGCACTGATGGGGTATGCATTAGACGAAAAAAAAGAAGAAAAAGAAGAATAATACGCCCAGAAAAGAGGCGAAAAGGAGAAAAACGTAAAAAAACGTGAAAAAAAAGTAAGAGGAAGAGAAGGGAAAAAAAGGTGGAAATGGGTTTAAAAGTGATTTCGGCGGAGAAATATATATATATATATATATATATATATATATATATATATATATATATGCGCACACACACACATAGATATAAACGTATTCTCCGTTGAGATATTGCAGCCGCTGCTGTGTCCAGGCCCAGGAGCCTTAGCACTGTGCTGTGATGTCACTCAATACCACTGACATCACTAGGTGTAAACAACATCTCTCCTTTGCTGTGTATGTGACTATGGAGCTGTTTGGTGATGTCGTCTATTACGGCCTTCATAGAAGCAACAGGAGATTGTTGCATCCATCTTGAACCCTCAGAACTACAGTGCTATGATGTCACTCACTTCCACAGGCCTTGCAGAGTGTAAACAACAACAACCCAGCTTTGTTGTGTATGTAACCATAGGGATTTGTGATGTCACCTAGAACCTTCACAGCAGCGACAGCTTTATGAGGAGCATCAGCACTGCTCTGCCTGAGCAGAACCATCACCGCCATAGGTTGTCAAATAACCCGGATTTAACCCACACAGGTAAGTCCAATGGGGTGCAGGCATGTCCTCTATGCTTACAGCTTCCCGTGGGTGTTGGTTTGATACCGTTTGGGGACAGCCAAGGAGGCATCTGCAGGCAACAAAGGTAGGTGTGTGCTTGTGTGTGTGTTTCCTATGCAGATCCTAAGCCCAGTGTCACATGCAAGTAGGAGGAGTAAGAAGGGTTCCTGGCAAATCCGGGTTATGGATTGCATTTAAAAAGGCCCCGTGGGAGTGCAATGGGCCCCTGTCTTGCTGCTTAGCAATAATGGTATGGGTTTAGGTTCTGCTGTGTGTACTGGTGGTTGACTGCCCCCCAGCCCAGAGTGTGCATGGAAAATTGTCTGGCAGCCTCCCTGACAGCAAGCAGTGATAGTGCCCATGAAGGGGACCTTGTTGGGCCCGCCCCTTTCACGGTTATCGCTTCTCGGCCTTTTGGCTAAGATCAAGTGTAGTATCTGTTCTTATCAGTTTAATATCTGATACGTCCCCTATCTGGGGACCATATATTAAATGGATTTTTGAGAACGGGGGCCGATTTCGAAGCTTGCTTCCGTCGCCCTATGCATTGACCCGATATGGCAGTATCTTCGGGTACAGTGCACCACCCCCTTACAGGGTTAAAAAGAAAGATTCCTACTTTCATTGCTACCTGCTTGCTGGCTAGCCAGCTAGCCAGCCCTGTGGGCCTTGCTGCTGCTGCAGCCAAAAAACAAAAGGTGGTGCTGCTGCTGCTTCTGCTGCTTCTGCTTCTGCTTGTGTCTGGCCCCTGTTGGAGCGTCCAGGCACAGGACTTCTGCTGCTGCTGACTAAATGGCCTCCTTAATTGGATCATTTGAGTAGCCAGCACACCTGTGCAGGTAGGGCATGACATGATAGGCAGCTGCCTTGATAGCGGGTGGGTGCTGAATGTTCCTAATTGACAAAATAAGATTAATGCTTATGAAGAAATATAAAATCTCATCCCTTCCCCAATATCGCGCCACACCCCTACCCCTTAATTCCCTGGTTGAACTTGATGGACATATGTCTTTTTTCGACCGTACTAACTATGTAACTATGTAACATAACATGGGGGGGGGGGGGGGGTCTCCTGGCTGTTCACACAGGTGTGTCATTGCTGTACATTGACCATGCATTGCTTCTGTGGTATTGCAAAGGCAAAGACAAATGCTTCCAGCCATCCATTGCACTAATGGATTGGTCATCAGCTGGCTGTCTATGTCCCGCATCAATATAGACCAAAGTACAGAGGGTTAGGCTATGCTATTGTGCACCTACCTGATGCATCAGAAGGTGCGAGGCCCTTGCTAAATTCTGTGCACAGACTTTGAGATCTATGCTTTAGACTGTATCTAAACCTGCTCCAACATGGACTGACATTCTGGCCTACTTTCAGCCGATGCGACTTGTCTGTCGCTGAACAGTCGCTTTTTATGTATTCAGCACCTATGTATAATGTTGTAAAAATGCTCTAGAAGCTAAAGTCGCAGAAATGTCACACATATTTGGCCTGCAACTTTCTGTGCGACAAATTCAGACAGGAAAAATCAGCATAAATCCTTAGAAAATTATCCCCCAGTGTCTCCATCTGCTGGCGGTATTGAATAAGCATTGCTGCACTGATGGGGTATGCATTAGACGAAAAAAAAGAAGAAAAAGAAGAATAATACGCCCAGAAAAGAGGCGAAAAGGAGAAAAACGTTAAAAAACGTGAAAAAAAAGTAAGAGGAAGAGAAGGGAAAAAAAGGTGGAAATGGGTTTAAAAGTGATTTCGGCGGAGAAATATATATATATATATATATATATATATATATATATATATATATATATATGCGCACACACACACATAGATATAAACGTATTCTCCGTTGAGATATTGCAGCCGCTGCTGTGTCCAGGCCCAGGAGCCTTAGCACTGTGCTGTGATGTCACTCAATACCACTGACATCACTAGGTGTAAACAACATCTCTCCTTTGCTGTGTATGTGACTATGGAGCTGTTTGGTGATGTCGTCTATTACGGCCTTCATAGAAGCAACAGGAGATTGTTGCATCCATCTTGAACCCTCAGAACTACAGTGCTATGATGTCACTCACTTCCACAGGCCTTGCAGAGTGTAAACAACAACAACCCAGCTTTGTTGTGTATGTAACCATAGGGATTTGTGATGTCACCTAGAACCTTCACAGCAGCGACAGCTTTATGAGGAGCATCAGCACTGCTCTGCCTGAGCAGAACCATCACCGCCATAGGTTGTCAAATAACCCGGATTTAACCCACACAGGTAAGTCCAATGGGGTGCAGGCATGTCCTCTATGCTTACAGCTTCCCGTGGGTGTTGGTTTGATACCGTTTGGGGACAGCCAAGGAGGCATCTGCAGGCAACAAAGGTAGGTGTGTGCTTGTGTGTGTGTTTCCTATGCAGATCCTAAGCCCAGTGTCACATGCAAGTAGGAGGAGTAAGAAGGGTTCCTGGCAAATCCGGGTTATGGATTGCATTTAAAAAGGCCCCGTGGGAGTGCAATGGGCCCCTGTCTTGCTGCTTAGCAATAATGGTATGGGTTTAGGTTCTGCTGTGTGTACTGGTGGTTGACTGCCCCCCAGCCCAGAGTGTGCATGGAAAATTGTCTGGCAGCCTCCCTGACAGCAAGCAGTGATAGTGCCCATGAAGGGGACCTTGTTGGGCCCGCCCCTTTCACGGTTATCGCTTCTCGGCCTTTTGGCTAAGATCAAGTGTAGTATCTGTTCTTATCAGTTTAATATCTGATACGTCCCCTATCTGGGGACCATATATTAAATGGATTTTTGAGAACGGGGGCCGATTTCGAAGCTTGCTTCCGTCGCCCTATGCATTGACCCGATATGGCAGTATCTTCGGGTACAGTGCACCACCCCCTTACAGGGTTAAAAAGAAAGATTCCTACTTTCATTGCTACCTGCTTGCTGGCTAGCCAGCTAGCCAGCCCTGTGGGCCTTGCTGCTGCTGCTGCAGCCAAAAAACAAAAGGTGGTGCTGCTGCTGCTTCTGCTGCTTCTGCTTCTGCTTGTGTCTGGCCCCTGTTGGAGCGTCCAGGCACAGGACTTCTGCTGCTGCTGACTAAATGGCCTCCTTAATTGGATCATTTGAGTAGCCAGCACACCTGTGCAGGTAGGGCATGACATGATAGGCAGCTGCCTTGATAGCGGGTGGGTGCTGAATGTTCCTAATTGACAAAATAAGATTAATGCTTATGAAGAAATATAAAATCTCATCCCTTCCCCAATATCGCGCCACACCCCTACCCCTTAATTCCCTGGTTGAACTTGATGGACATATGTCTTTTTTCGACCGTACTAACTATGTAACTATGTAACATAACATGGGGGGGGGGGGGTCTCCTGGCTGTTCACACAGGTGTGTCATTGCTGTACATTGACCATGCATTGCTTCTGTGGTATTGCAAAGGCAAAGACAAATGCTTCCAGCCATCCATTGCACTAATGGATTGGTCATCAGCTGGCTGTCTATGTCCCGCATCAATATAGACCAAAGTACAGAGGGTTAGGCTATGCTATTGTGCACCTACCTGATGCATCAGAAGGTGCGAGGCCCTTGCTAAATTCTGTGCACAGACTTTGAGATCTATGCTTTAGACTGTATCTAAACCTGCTCCAACATGGACTGACATTCTGGCCTACTTTCAGCCGATGCGACTTGTCTGTCGCTGAACAGTCGCTTTTTATGTATTCAGCACCTATGTATAATGTTGTAAAAATGCTCTAGAAGCTAAAGTCGCAGAAATGTCACACATATTTGGCCTGCAACTTTCTGTGCGACAAATTCAGACAGGAAAAATCAGTATAAATCCTTAGAAAATTATCCCCCAGTGTCTCCATCTGCTGGCGGTATTGAATAAGCATTGCTGCACTGATGGGGTATGCATTAGACGAAAAAAAAGAAGAAAAAGAAGAATAATACGCCCAGAAAAGAGGCGAAAAGGAGAAAAACGTAAAAAAACGTGAAAAAAAAGTAAGAGGAAGAGAAGGGAAAAAAAGGTGGAAATGGGTTTAAAAGTGATTTCGGCGGAGAAATATATATATATATATATATATATATATATATATATATATGCGCACACACACACATAGATATAAACGTATTCTCCGTTGAGATATTGCAGCCGCTGCTGTGTCCAGGCCCAGGAGCCTTAGCACTGTGCTGTGATGTCACTCAATACCACTGACATCACTAGGTGTAAACAACATCTCTCCTTTGCTGTGTATGTGACTATGGAGCTGTTTGGTGATGTCGTCTATTACGGCCTTCATAGAAGCAACAGGAGATTGTTGCATCCATCTTGAACCCTCAGAACTACAGTGCTATGATGTCACTCACTTCCACAGGCCTTGCAGAGTGTAAACAACAACAACCCAGCTTTGTTGTGTATGTAACCATAGGGATTTGTGATGTCACCTAGAACCTTCACAGCAGCGACAGCTTTATGAGGAGCATCAGCACTGCTCTGCCTGAGCAGAACCATCACCGCCATAGGTTGTCAAATAACCCGGATTTAACCCACACAGGTAAGTCCAATGGGGTGCAGGCATGTCCTCTATGCTTACAGCTTCCCGTGGGTGTTGGTTTGATACCGTTTGGGGACAGCCAAGGAGGCATCTGCAGGCAACAAAGGTAGGTGTGTGCTTGTGTGTGTGTTTCCTATGCAGATCCTAAGCCCAGTGTCACATGCAAGTAGGAGGAGTAAGAAGGGTTCCTGGCAAATCCGGGTTATGGATTGCATTTAAAAAGGCCCCGTGGGAGTGCAATGGGCCCCTGTCTTGCTGCTTAGCAATAATGGTATGGGTTTAGGTTCTGCTGTGTGTACTGGTGGTTGACTGCCCCCCAGCCCAGAGTGTGCATGGAAAATTGTCTGGCAGCCTCCCTGACAGCAAGCAGTGATAGTGCCCATGAAGGGGACCTTGTTGGGCCCGCCCCTTTCACGGTTATCGCTTCTCGGCCTTTTGGCTAAGATCAAGTGTAGTATCTGTTCTTATCAGTTTAATATCTGATACGTCCCCTATCTGGGGACCATATATTAAATGGATTTTTGAGAACGGGGGCCGATTTCGAAGCTTGCTTCCGTCGCCCTATGCATTGACCCGATATGGCAGTATCTTCGGGTACAGTGCACCACCCCCTTACAGGGTTAAAAAGAAAGATTCCTACTTTCATTGCTACCTGCTTGCTGGCTAGCCAGCTAGCCAGCCCTGTGGGCCTTGCTGCTGCTGCAGCCAAAAAACAAAAGGTGGTGCTGCTGCTGCTTCTGCTGCTTCTGCTTCTGCTTGTGTCTGGCCCCTGTTGGAGCGTCCAGGCACAGGACTTCTGCTGCTGCTGACTAAATGGCCTCCTTAATTGGATCATTTGAGTAGCCAGCACACCTGTGCAGGTAGGGCATGACATGATAGGCAGCTGCCTTGATAGCGGGTGGGTGCTGAATGTTCCTAATTGACAAAATAAGATTAATGCTTATGAAGAAATATAAAATCTCATCCCTTCCCCAATATCGCGCCACACCCCTACCCCTTAATTCCCTGGTTGAACTTGATGGACATATGTCTTTTTTCGACCGTACTAACTATGTAACTATGTAACATAACATGGGGGGGGGGGGGGTCTCCTGGCTGTTCACACAGGTGTGTCATTGCTGTACATTGACCATGCATTGCTTCTGTGGTATTGCAAAGGCAAAGACAAATGCTTCCAGCCATCCATTGCACTAATGGATTGGTCATCAGCTGGCTGTCTATGTCCCGCATCAATATAGACCAAAGTACAGAGGGTTAGGCTATGCTATTGTGCACCTACCTGATGCATCAGAAGGTGCGAGGCCCTTGCTAAATTCTGTGCACAGACTTTGAGATCTATGCTTTAGACTGTATCTAAACCTGCTCCAACATGGACTGACATTCTGGCCTACTTTCAGCCGATGCGACTTGTCTGTCGCTGAACAGTCGCTTTTTATGTATTCAGCACCTATGTATAATGTTGTAAAAATGCTCTAGAAGCTAAAGTCGCAGAAATGTCACACATATTTGGCCTGCAACTTTCTGTGCGACAAATTCAGACAGGAAAAATCAGTATAAATCCTTAGAAAATTATCCCCCAGTGTCTCCATCTGCTGGCGGTATTGAATAAGCATTGCTGCACTGATGGGGTATGCATTAGACGAAAAAAAAGAAGAAAAAGAAGAATAATACGCCCAGAAAAGAGGCGAAAAGGAGAAAAACGTAAAAAAACGTGAAAAAAAAGTAAGAGGAAGAGAAGGGAAAAAAAGGTGGAAATGGGTTTAAAAGTGATTTCGGCGGAGATATATATATATATATATATATATATATATATATATATATATATATATATATGCGCACACACACACATAGATATAAACGTATTCTCCGTGGAGATATTGCAGCCGCTGCTGTGTCCAGGCCCAGGAGCCTTAGCACTGTGCTGTGATGTCACTCAATACCACTGACATCACTAGGTGTAAACAACATCTCTCCTTTGCTGTGTATGTGACTATGGAGCTGTTTGGTGATGTCGTCTATTACGGCCTTCATAGAAGCAACAGGAGATTGTTGCATCCATCTTGAACCCTCAGAACTACAGTGCTATGATGTCACTCACTTCCACAGGCCTTGCAGAGTGTAAACAACAACAACCCAGCTTTGTTGTGTATGTAACCATAGGGATTTGTGATGTCACCTAGAACCTTCACAGCAGCGACAGCTTTATGAGGAGCATCAGCACTGCTCTGCCTGAGCAGAACCATCACCGCCATAGGTTGTCAAATAACCCGGATTTAACCCACACAGGTAAGTCCAATGGGGTGCAGGCATGTCCTCTATGCTTACAGCTTCCCGTGGGTGTTGGTTTGATACCGTTTGGGGACAGCCAAGGAGGCATCTGCAGGCAACAAAGGTAGGTGTGTGCTTGTGTGTGTGTTTCCTATGCAGATCCTAAGCCCAGTGTCACATGCAAGTAGGAGGAGTAAGAAGGGTTCCTGGCAAATCCGGGTTATGGATTGCATTTAAAAAGGCCCCGTGGGAGTGCAATGGGCCCCTGTCTTGCTGCTTAGCAATAATGGTATGGGTTTAGGTTCTGCTGTGTGTACTGGTGGTTGACTGCCCCCCAGCCCAGAGTGTGCATGGAAAATTGTCTGGCAGCCTCCCTGACAGCAAGCAGTGATAGTGCCCATGAAGGGGACCTTGTTGGGCCCGCCCCTTTCACGGTTATCGCTTCTCGGCCTTTTGGCTAAGATCAAGTGTAGTATCTGTTCTTATCAGTTTAATATCTGATACGTCCCCTATCTGGGGACCATATATTAAATGGATTTTTGAGAACGGGGGCCGATTTCGAAGCTTGCTTCCGTCGCCCTATGCATTGACCCGATATGGCAGTATCTTCGGGTACAGTGCACCACCCCCTTACAGGGTTAAAAAGAAAGATTCCTACTTTCATTGCTACCTGCTTGCTGGCTAGCCAGCTAGCCAGCCCTGTGGGCCTTGCTGCTGCTGCTGCAGCCAAAAAACAAAAGGTGGTGCTGCTGCTGCTTCTGCTGCTTCTGCTTCTGCTTGTGTCTGGCCCCTGTTGGAGCGTCCAGGCACAGGACTTCTGCTGCTGCTGACTAAATGGCCTCCTTAATTGGATCATTTGAGTAGCCAGCACACCTGTGCAGGTAGGGCATGACATGATAGGCAGCTGCCTTGATAGCGGGTGGGTGCTGAATGTTCCTAATTGACAAAATAAGATTAATGCTTATGAAGAAATATAAAATCTCATCCCTTCCCCAATATCGCGCCACACCCCTACCCCTTAATTCCCTGGTTGAACTTGATGGACATATGTCTTTTTTCGACCGTACTAACTATGTAACTATGTAACATAACATGGGGGGGGGGGGGGGGGGTCTCCTGGCTGTTCACACAGGTGTGTCATTGCTGTACATTGACCATGCATTGCTTCTGTGGTATTGCAAAGGCAAAGACAAATGCTTCCAGCCATCCATTGCACTAATGGATTGGTCATCAGCTGGCTGTCTATGTCCCGCATCAATATAGACCAAAGTACAGAGGGTTAGGCTATGCTATTGTGCACCTACCTGATGCATCAGAAGGTGCGAGGCCCTTGCTAAATTCTGTGCACAGACTTTGAGATCTATGCTTTAGACTGTATCTAAACCTGCTCCAACATGGACTGACATTCTGGCATACTTTCAGCCGATGCGACTTGTCTGTCGCTGAACAGTCGCTTTTTATGTATTCAGCACCTATGTATAATGTTGTAAAAATGCTCTAGAAGCTAAAGTCGCAGAAATGTCACACATATTTGGCCTGCAACTTTCTGTGCGACAAATTCAGACAGGAAAAATCAGTATAAATCCTTAGAAAATTATCCCCCAGTGTCTCCATCTGCTGGCGGTATTGAATAAGCATTGCTGCACTGATGGGGTATGCATTAGACGAAAAAAAAGAAGAAAAAGAAGAATAATACGCCCAGAAAAGAGGCGAAAAGGAGAAAAACGTAAAAAAACGTGAAAAAAAAGTAAGAGGAAGAGAAGGGAAAAAAAGGTGGAAATGGGTTTAAAAGTGATTTCGGCGGAGAAATATATATATATATATATATATATATATATATATATATATATATGCGCACACACACACATAGATATAAACGTATTCTCCGTTGAGATATTGCAGCCGCTGCTGTGTCCAGGCCCAGGAGCCTTAGCACTGTGCTGTGATGTCACTCAATACCACTGACATCACTAGGTGTAAACAACATCTCTCCTTTGCTGTGTATGTGACTATGGAGCTGTTTGGTGATGTCGTCTATTACGGCCTTCATAGAAGCAACAGGAGATTGTTGCATCCATCTTGAACCCTCAGAACTACAGTGCTATGATGTCACTCACTTCCACAGGCCTTGCAGAGTGTAAACAACAACAACCCAGCTTTGTTGTGTATGTAACCATAGGGATTTGTGATGTCACCTAGAACCTTCACAGCAGCGACAGCTTTATGAGGAGCATCAGCACTGCTCTGCCTGAGCAGAACCATCACCGCCATAGGTTGTCAAATAACCCGGATTTAACCCACACAGGTAAGTCCAATGGGGTGCAGGCATGTCCTCTATGCTTACAGCTTCCCGTGGGTGTTGGTTTGATACCGTTTGGGGACAGCCAAGGAGGCATCTGCAGGCAACAAAGGTAGGTGTGTGCTTGTGTGTGTGTTTCCTATGCAGATCCTAAGCCCAGTGTCACATGCAAGTAGGAGGAGTAAGAAGGGTTCCTGGCAAATCCGGGTTATGGATTGCATTTAAAAAGGCCCCGTGGGAGTGCAATGGGCCCCTGTCTTGCTGCTTAGCAATAATGGTATGGGTTTAGGTTCTGCTGTGTGTACTGGTGGTTGACTGCCCCCCAGCCCAGAGTGTGCATGGAAAATTGTCTGGCAGCCTCCCTGACAGCAAGCAGTGATAGTGCCCATGAAGGGGACCTTGTTGGGCCCGCCCCTTTCACGGTTATCGCTTCTCGGCCTTTTGGCTAAGATCAAGTGTAGTATCTGTTCTTATCAGTTTAATATCTGATACGTCCCCTATCTGGGGACCATATATTAAATGGATTTTTGAGAACGGGGGCCGATTTCGAAGCTTGCTTCCGGCCCTATGCATTGACCCGATATGGCAGTATCTTCGGGTACAGTGCACCACCCCCTTACAGGGTTAAAAAGAAAGATTCCTACTTTCATTGCTACCTGCTTGCTGGCTAGCCAGCTAGCCAGCCCTGTGGGCCTTGCTGCTGCTGCAGCCAAAAAACAAAAGGTGGTGCTGCTGCTGCTTCTGCTGCTTCTGCTTCTGCTTGTGTCTGGCCCCTGTTGGAGCGTCCAGGCACAGGACTTCTGCTGCTGCTGACTAAATGGCCTCCTTAATTGGATCATTTGAGTAGCCAGCACACCTGTGCAGGTAGGGCATGACATGATAGGCAGCTGCCTTGATAGCGGGTGGGTGCTGAATGTTCCTAATTGACAAAATAAGATTAATGCTTATGAAGAAATATAAAATCTCATCCCTTCCCCAATATCGCGCCACACCCCTACCCCTTAATTCCCTGGTTGAACTTGATGGACATATGTCTTTTTTCGACCGTACTAACTATGTAACTATGTAACATAACATGGGGGGGGGGGGGGTCTCCTGGCTGTTCACACAGGTGTGTCATTGCTGTACATTGACCATGCATTGCTTCTGTGGTATTGCAAAGGCAAAGACAAATGCTTCCAGCCATCCATTGCACTAATGGATTGGTCATCAGCTGGCTGTCTATGTCCCGCATCAATATAGACCAAAGTACAGAGGGTTAGGCTATGCTATTGTGCACCTACCTGATGCATCAGAAGGTGCGAGGCCCTTGCTAAATTCTGTGCACAGACTTTGAGATCTATGCTTTAGACTGTATCTAAACCTGCTCCAACATGGACTGACATTCTGGCCTACTTTCAGCCGATGCGACTTGTCTGTCGCTGAACAGTCGCTTTTTATGTATTCAGCACCTATGTATAATGTTGTAAAAATGCTCTAGAAGCTAAAGTCGCAGAAATGTCACACATATTTGGCCTGCAACTTTCTGTGCGACAAATTCAGACAGGAAAAATCAGTATAAATCCTTAGAAAATTATCCCCCAGTGTCTCCATCTGCTGGCGGTATTGAATAAGCATTGCTGCACTGATGGGGTATGCATTAGACGAAAAAAAAGAAGAAAAAGAAGAATAATACGCCCAGAAAAGAGGCGAAAAGGAGAAAAACGTAAAAAAACGTGAAAAAAAAGTAAGAGGAAGAGAAGGGAAAAAAAGGTGGAAATGGGTTTAAAAGTGATTTCGGCGGAGAAATATATATATATATATATATATATATATATATATATATATATATATATGCGCACACACACACATAGATATAAACGTATTCTCCGTTGAGATATTGCAGCCGCTGCTGTGTCCAGGCCCAGGAGCCTTAGCACTGTGCTGTGATGTCACTCAATACCACTGACATCACTAGGTGTAAACAACATCTCTCCTTTGCTGTGTATGTGACTATGGAGCTGTTTGGTGATGTCGTCTATTACGGCCTTCATAGAAGCAACAGGAGATTGTTGCATCCATCTTGAACCCTCAGAACTACAGTGCTATGATGTCACTCACTTCCACAGGCCTTGCAGAGTGTAAACAACAACAACCCAGCTTTGTTGTGTATGTAACCATAGGGATTTGTGATGTCACCTAGAACCTTCACAGCAGCGACAGCTTTATGAGGAGCATCAGCACTGCTCTGCCTGAGCAGAACCATCACCGCCATAGGTTGTCAAATAACCCGGATTTAACCCACACAGGTAAGTCCAATGGGGTGCAGGCATGTCCTCTATGCTTACAGCTTCCCGTGGGTGTTGGTTTGATACCGTTTGGGGACAGCCAAGGAGGCATCTGCAGGCAACAAAGGTAGGTGTGTGCTTGTGTGTGTGTTTCCTATGCAGATCCTAAGCCCAGTGTCACATGCAAGTAGGAGGAGTAAGAAGGGTTCCTGGCAAATCCGGGTTATGGATTGCATTTAAAAAGGCCCCGTGGGAGTGCAATGGGCCCCTGTCTTGCTGCTTAGCAATAATGGTATGGGTTTAGGTTCTGCTGTGTGTACTGGTGGTTGACTGCCCCCCAGCCCAGAGTGTGCATGGAAAATTGTCTGGCAGCCTCCCTGACAGCAAGCAGTGATAGTGCCCATGAAGGGGACCTTGTTGGGCCCGCCCCTTTCACGGTTATCGCTTCTCGGCCTTTTGGCTAAGATCAAGTGTAGTATCTGTTCTTATCAGTTTAATATCTGATACGTCCCCTATCTGGGGACCATATATTAAATGGATTTTTGAGAACGGGGGCCGATTTCGAAGCTTGCTTCCGTCGCCCTATGCATTGACCCGATATGGCAGTATCTTCGGGTACAGTGCACCACCCCCTTACAGGGTTAAAAAGAAAGATTCCTACTTTCATTGCTACCTGCTTGCTGGCTAGCCAGCTAGCCAGCCCTGTGGGCCTTGCTGCTGCTGCAGCCAAAAAACAAAAGGTGGTGCTGCTGCTGCTTCTGCTGCTTCTGCTTCTGCTTGTGTCTGGCCCCTGTTGGAGCGTCCAGGCACAGGACTTCTGCTGCTGCTGACTAAATGGCCTCCTTAATTGGATCATTTGAGTAGCCAGCACACCTGTGCAGGTAGGGCATGACATGATAGGCAGCTGCCTTGATAGCGGGTGGGTGCTGAATGTTCCTAATTGACAAAATAAGATTAATGCTTATGAAGAAATATAAAATCTCATCCCTTCCCCAATATCGCGCCACACCCCTACCCCTTAATTCCCTGGTTGAACTTGATGGACATATGTCTTTTTTCGACCGTACTAACTATGTAACTATGTAACATAACATGGGGGGGGGGGGGGTCTCCTGGCTGTTCACACAGGTGTGTCATTGCTGTACATTGACCATGCATTGCTTCTGTGGTATTGCAAAGGCAAAGACAAATGCTTCCAGCCATCCATTGCACTAATGGATTGGTCATCAGCTGGCTGTCTATGTCCCGCATCAATATAGACCAAAGTACAGAGGGTTAGGCTATGCTATTGTGCACCTACCTGATGCATCAGAAGGTGCGAGGCCCTTGCTAAATTCTGTGCACAGACTTTGAGATCTATGCTTTAGACTGTATCTAAACCTGCTCCAACATGGACTGACATTCTGGCCTACTTTCAGCCGATGCGACTTGTCTGTCGCTGAACAGTCGCTTTTTATGTATTCAGCACCTATGTATAATGTTGTAAAAATGCTCTAGAAGCTAAAGTCGCAGAAATGTCACACATATTTGGCCTGCAACTTTCTGTGCGACAAATTCAGACAGGAAAAATCAGTATAAATCCTTAGAAAATTATCCCCCAGTGTCTCCATCTGCTGGCGGTATTGAATAAGCATTGCTGCACTGATGGGGTATGCATTAGACGAAAAAAAAGAAGAAAAAGAAGAATAATACGCCCAGAAAAGAGGCGAAAAGGAGAAAAACGTAAAAAAACGTGAAAAAAAAGTAAGAGGAAGAGAAGGGAAAAAAAGGTGGAAATGGGTTTAAAAGTGATTTCGGCGGAGAAATATATATATATATATATATATATATATATATATATATATATGCGCACACACACACATAGATATAAACGTATTCTCCGTTGAGATATTGCAGCCGCTGCTGTGTCCAGGCCCAGGAGCCTTAGCACTGTGCTGTGATGTCACTCAATACCACTGACATCACTAGGTGTAAACAACATCTCTCCTTTGCTGTGTATGTGACTATGGAGCTGTTTGGTGATGTCGTCTATTACGGCCTTCATAGAAGCAACAGGAGATTGTTGCATCCATCTTGAACCCTCAGAACTACAGTGCTATGATGTCACTCACTTCCACAGGCCTTGCAGAGTGTAAACAACAACAACCCAGCTTTGTTGTGTATGTAACCATAGGGATTTGTGATGTCACCTAGAACCTTCACAGCAGCGACAGCTTTATGAGGAGCATCAGCACTGCTCTGCCTGAGCAGAACCATCACCGCCATAGGTTGTCAAATAACCCGGATTTAACCCACACAGGTAAGTCCAATGGGGTGCAGGCATGTCCTCTATGCTTACAGCTTCCCGTGGGTGTTGGTTTGATACCGTTTGGGGACAGCCAAGGAGGCATCTGCAGGCAACAAAGGTAGGTGTGTGCTTGTGTGTGTGTTTCCTATGCAGATCCTAAGCCCAGTGTCACATGCAAGTAGGAGGAGTAAGAAGGGTTCCTGGCAAATCCGGGTTATGGATTGCATTTAAAAAGGCCCCGTGGGAGTGCAATGGGCCCCTGTCTTGCTGCTTAGCAATAATGGTATGGGTTTAGGTTCTGCTGTGTGTACTGGTGGTTGACTGCCCCCCAGCCCAGAGTGTGCATGGAAAATTGTCTGGCAGCCTCCCTGACAGCAAGCAGTGATAGTGCCCATGAAGGGGACCTTGTTGGGCCCGCCCCTTTCACGGTTATCGCTTCTCGGCCTTTTGGCTAAGATCAAGTGTAGTATCTGTTCTTATCAGTTTAATATCTGATACGTCCCCTATCTGGGGACCATATATTAAATGGATTTTTGAGAACGGGGGCCGATTTCGAAGCTTGCTTCCGTCGCCCTATGCATTGACCCGATATGGCAGTATCTTCGGGTACAGTGCACCACCCCCTTACAGGGTTAAAAAGAAAGATTCCTACTTTCATTGCTACCTGCTTGCTGGCTAGCCAGCTAGCCAGCCCTGTGGGCCTTGCTGCTGCTGCAGCCAAAAAACAAAAGGTGGTGCTGCTGCTGCTTCTGCTGCTTCTGCTTCTGCTTGTGTCTGGCCCCTGTTGGAGCGTCCAGGCACAGGACTTCTGCTGCTGCTGACTAAATGGCCTCCTTAATTGGATCATTTGAGTAGCCAGCACACCTGTGCAGGTAGGGCATGACATGATAGGCAGCTGCCTTGATAGCGGGTGGGTGCTGAATGTTCCTAATTGACAAAATAAGATTAATGCTTATGAAGAAATATAAAATCTCATCCCTTCCCCAATATCGCGCCACACCCCTACCCCTTAATTCCCTGGTTGAACTTGATGGACATATGTCTTTTTTCGACCGTACTAACTATGTAACTATGTAACATAACATGGGGGGGGGGGGGGGGTCTCCTGGCTGTTCACACAGGTGTGTCATTGCTGTACATTGACCATGCATTGCTTCTGTGGTATTGCAAAGGCAAAGACAAATGCTTCCAGCCATCCATTGCACTAATGGATTGGTCATCAGCTGGCTGTCTATGTCCCGCATCAATATAGACCAAAGTACAGAGGGTTAGGCTATGCTATTGTGCACCTACCTGATGCATCAGAAGGTGCGAGGCCCTTGCTAAATTCTGTGCACAGACTTTGAGATCTATGCTTTAGACTGTATCTAAACCTGCTCCAACATGGACTGACATTCTGGCCTACTTTCAGCCGATGCGACTTGTCTGTCGCTGAACAGTCGCTTTTTATGTATTCAGCACCTATGTATAATGTTGTAAAAATGCTCTAGAAGCTAAAGTCGCAGAAATGTCACACATATTTGGCCTGCAACTTTCTGTGCGACAAATTCAGACAGGAAAAATCAGCATAAATCCTTAGAAAATTATCCCCCAGTGTCTCCATCTGCTGGCGGTATTGAATAAGCATTGCTGCACTGATGGGGTATGCATTAGACGAAAAAAAAGAAGAAAAAGAAGAATAATACGCCCAGAAAAGAGGCGAAAAGGAGAAAAACGTTAAAAAACGTGAAAAAAAAGTAAGAGGAAGAGAAGGGAAAAAAAGGTGGAAATGGGTTTAAAAGTGATTTCGGCGGAGAAATATATATATATATATATATATATATATATATATATATATATATATATATATATGCGCACACACACACATAGATATAAACGTATTCTCCGTTGAGATATTGCAGCCGCTGCTGTGTCCAGGCCCAGGAGCCTTAGCACTGTGCTGTGATGTCACTCAATACCACTGACATCACTAGGTGTAAACAACATCTCTCCTTTGCTGTGTATGTGACTATGGAGCTGTTTGGTGATGTCGTCTATTACGGCCTTCATAGAAGCAACAGGAGATTGTTGCATCCATCTTGAACCCTCAGAACTACAGTGCTATGATGTCACTCACTTCCACAGGCCTTGCAGAGTGTAAACAACAACAACCCAGCTTTGTTGTGTATGTAACCATAGGGATTTGTGATGTCACCTAGAACCTTCACAGCAGCGACAGCTTTATGAGGAGCATCAGCACTGCTCTGCCTGAGCAGAACCATCACCGCCATAGGTTGTCAAATAACCCGGATTTAACCCACACAGGTAAGTCCAATGGGGTGCAGGCATGTCCTCTATGCTTACAGCTTCCCGTGGGTGTTGGTTTGATACCGTTTGGGGACAGCCAAGGAGGCATCTGCAGGCAACAAAGGTAGGTGTGTGCTTGTGTGTGTGTTTCCTATGCAGATCCTAAGCCCAGTGTCACATGCAAGTAGGAGGAGTAAGAAGGGTTCCTGGCAAATCCGGGTTATGGATTGCATTTAAAAAGGCCCCGTGGGAGTGCAATGGGCCCCTGTCTTGCTGCTTAGCAATAATGGTATGGGTTTAGGTTCTGCTGTGTGTACTGGTGGTTGACTGCCCCCCAGCCCAGAGTGTGCATGGAAAATTGTCTGGCAGCCTCCCTGACAGCAAGCAGTGATAGTGCCCATGAAGGGGACCTTGTTGGGCCCGCCCCTTTCACGGTTATCGCTTCTCGGCCTTTTGGCTAAGATCAAGTGTAGTATCTGTTCTGGTCAGCTTAGATCAGGAGAAGGCGTTCGACCGTGTCTCCCACGCATTCATGGACAGGGTTTTGCGCAGGCTGGGTCTGGGGAAGATGTTTTGCTCTTTTGTTAACGTTATGTATTTTGACATTTACAGCACGGTGTTGGTGAACGGCTGGAAGACTGACCCCTTTCCTATTCTTTCAGGGGTTAGACAAGGCTGCCCTCTTTCACCTCTCCTTTTTGTTTGTGTTATAGAGCTCTTCGCTGAGACTATCCGGCAGAATGGAGAGATCAGAGGGATCACCGCACCAGGACCAGATCGCCACGAGGTCAAGTGCTCGCTCTACATGGACGACGTGACCGTCTTCTGCGCTGACCAGCGTTCGGTGACTGCACTCGTCCAGACCTGCGAGGACTTCGGCAGAGCTTCGGGGGCAAAAGTCAACTGCGGGAAGTCGGAGGCCATGCTCTTCGGGGAATGGCACCTGGCTTCTTCCGCCCCCTTCCCCTTTACTATTAAGCCGGACTTCATTCAAATTCTTGGAGTCTGGTTCGGGAAGGAAGGAGCGGCCCTTAAGTCTTGGCAAGACCGACTAGGAAGGATAAACTCGAAGATCGGACTGTGGAGCTCCAGAAAGCTCACGATGGAAGGCAAGGCACTTGTCCTGCGGAGTGAAGTTTTGCCTGTGCTCCAATATACCGCACAGGCCTGGCCTCCCCATACCACCGTTTGCAAGGCCATCACCCGGACAGTGTTTGGCTTCGTCTGGGGCAAAATGGACAGAGTCAAGAGGACCGTGATGTACAAGGAACCCCGCAAGGGTGGGAAGGGAATACCCGACATCCCCGCTCTGCTGAGGGCCTCCTTTGCATGTGTCACGGTGCAGCGGACTCTTGTAGAAAAGACTGGCTCAGCGGGCAGGTCCATGTCTCGCTTGCTTCTCATGCCCCTCTGGAGACAGCTGGGCTGGGACAAGTGGGACAGCTCCATCCCTTACAACTGGAACACTCCCTGGTTCTATGGGGATGTTGTCCGGTTTGTGAGGGAGCACCAGCTGGAAGGACTGAAACCAGACCTATGGAAGCCAAAGACAATCCACAAGCTCATCCGAGCTAAGGACTCGACCGAGCTGGTTCCGGGACTCCCCGCAGCCACTGCAGAGACAGTTTGGAACAATGTGGCCTCAAAGCGGCTTACCAATGGACACAAGGACTTGTCGTGGATGGCCGTCATGGGAGGTCTCTCTCTCAGGTCATTCATGCATGCCCGCAACCTGTGCAAGACCCGGTACTGCCCCCGTTGCCCCTACGTGGAGGAAACATCTTTCCACGTGTTTTGGCAGTGCCCCTTTGCACAGGGTCTGTTGGACGCCCTAGAACAGGAACTCAGAGACTCAGTGCCCAGGAGCTGCCTATCGTACCATTCGGTGCTTTACGGCCTGTTCCCTGGGACCCACGACGTGGAGGCCATCCAGGAGGCCTGGCGCCTTATGAACTGTTTTAAGGACGCAGTGTGGCTTGCCAGGAACCGCCTCGTGATCAACAGGGAAAACATGTCCGTACGGGACTGCCGCAGGTTCATCAAGAACCTGCTTAGAGACTATTCCATCTTGGACAGCTCGGCCGTTGATGAGGAAGAAGAGGAGTGAAGACCCCTCTCCTTCTCCCATGTCCCCCTGAAGATACAGCCCAACAGTTTGGCCCTGTGATCCGCCCCCCTCCCTACCCCCACATAGTCGCCCACACCCCTACCCCGATCACAGATTGTATTATTTGGTTTTTGTTTGATCTCTTGTGCCTTTATATTGCAGGATTGAGCTGAATGTTAGAGTAGCATGGTGTGCGATGTATAGCTTAGGGAACCTTTGCTGTGTATTGTACTATCATGCTTTGTGTGACTGTAATTTATTGTACGACTTGTAATGACTGAACGGAAAATAAAGCTCTTTCAATCAAAAAAAATCTGTTCTTATCAGATACTTACCTGGCAGGGGAGATACCATGATCGCTACGGTCTGAAGAACTCCAAGCATTGTGGTAGAGATTTTGCGTAGTACGATTGCAGTACTTTTCGTTCTTATTAGAACCGCATTTCTCTAGAGCATACCACCTGAAGATCGTCTCCTGCCTGCCTCGGAACATCTGAAGAAGGAGAAGATCTTGAAGACTGCAGCTCCGGAAGAAGCCGACGAAGAACCTGGAAGAAGGGAATCGGCGGTGAATTCCGGAACAGCGGCGAAGAGGAAGGCGGCGCAGAATCTTTTCGAAGAAACTCGCTGCCTCTGGAGAAGGATTTGCATAGCTCCTCCCACCGGGACCGGATCTGCATAGCTCCTCCCACCCGGGAAAGAAGACTTTGCGAAGCCTCTCTCCACAAGCAAGCAAGGAAGCGGAAAAGAGCCTGCTGGAAGAAGCCATGGCCTCAACCAGCAAGTCCACCCAGGAGGCTGCAGGGCAAGGCCTGGAGGTCCAGCCCCAACCACAGCAAGCTTCAACCTCCACCACGGCAAGGCAGAAGGGCGGCAGAATTCCTAACCTGGAAGCTCCAACCCTGGAGCCCTGGATGAGGCAGACTGTTGCCTTGAAGCTCAAGCCCGTGGACGGAAGGGTGCCGGACATGTCCCACGACGTGTTCTGCAAGAAGATGCTGGCGGATCAAGGCTTCCCCACGGCTGACACCCTGGGAATAGCAACCTTCTTTTCGGGAATCTTCTACATCACCTTTGCCACCATTGGGACCTGTAGAAGATACTGGGAGGTGGTGAAAGCGGCGAGTCCCGAATCCCCTTTCTCTCGCTTTGTGGGCAACTGCCTTATTCAAAGAGAGGAGAGGCGGGTGACGGTCTCAATGCGGAACCCACACACCCCAGGCACGGACATCTCGACCTTCCTGAAGCGCTTCTGCACCGTGGTGAGGGAGCCCACCCGCATCCTGAACTCACTCGGATACTGGACCTGCAAGTGGTCTGTGGTCGTCAGACTCAACAAGAACCCTGCTTCTCCAGACGGACTACAGCACCTGCCAACGACATTTTCCTTGGGCAACTCCACAGGACTTATCTTCTACCCGGACATGCCGCAGACCTGCAGGAGATGTGGCAAGATGGGCCACGAGGGCAAGGACTGTACGGAGGATGCCTGCAGGTATTGCCGTGTGACAGGTCACACGACCAAGGACTGCCCCAAGAGCAAGACCTGCAACCTCTGCGGACTGGCAGCCCACAGCTACAAGGACTGCCCCCAGAGGGAGAGAACATGGGCATCTGTGGCAGCGAGAGCACCGAAGCCAGCCCCAGCTCCGGAGCCAACACCACGGATGGCCAAGCCGACCAAGGAGGGTAAGAAGGCGAAAGCCACCACCCCTGCCCCGTCCCGCCCCTCCCCTGCCCCTCCAGTCCCATCCCCTGCCCCTCCCGCCCCATCTCCTGCCCCATCCCGCCCCACCCCTGCCCCATCCAGTCCCACCCCTGCCCCATCCCGTCCCACCCCTGCCCCTCCTGCCCCATCCCGTCCCACCCCTGCCCCTCCTACCCCATCCCGTCCCACCCCTGCCCCTCCTGCCCCATCCCGCCCCACCCCTGCCCCCCGTACCCCACCCCGGCCCACCCCTGCCCCGTCCTCCCCTGCCCGGCCCACCCCTGCCCCGTCCTCCCCTGCCCGGGCACTCTCTCCTGCCCCCCGCCCCACCCAGCCTCCTTTCTCTCCTGGCCCAGCAGCACCTAACCCCCCTCCAGCTGCTGGTGCCCGCCCTTCGGAGGACTTTCCTGTGCTTCCTCCCCCAGGTACCATACAGAGGAAGAGGAAAGGAAGGGACAACGTATCAGAAGAGTCCCACAAAAGAAAGATAATCGAGACCTGCGAGACCCCTCAAGCTTCAGATGAGGAGGAGGAGATGGAGCAGGTCTGCGAGAGCCTTGAAGCTTCAGAAGGAGAGGAGGTGATGGAGCAGGCCCAAGTGGAGCAGGTCCAAGCAGAGCCAGTCCAAGCTCAATCTATGGAGGAGCTGCTGCAGGACCCAGAGGTTAAGAAAATCCTGGACACTCCGTCCAACACGGTCTACGACGAGTTCTTGGAAGGGCGCTACGAGAAGCCACAGGAGCCGACAGGCGCCAGAGAAGAGGACCCGTCCGACCAGACTGGTAACTAGTATCAGAACTAACCTCTCTTTTTATTCCCATGGCTGATCTCAACATCTTCTGCATTAATGTGAGGAGTATTAGAGCTTGGTTTAGATTTCAGACTGTTCTTACGTTCTTAGATTCCCAGAGGTGTGATGTTTACATGTTGCAGGAATGTGCTTTGTCTGCTTCTAGGTCTTACAACCATCTGGCCAGGCAGTGGCCTCACGGCCCTTCCTACTGGTCTGGTGGGGGCGACAATAGGTCTGCGGGGGTGGCCATCCTGATCAGGGGAGGTAACTTTGCACTTGATTCCGTCCGGGAGCTCGTCTGTGGCAGACTTCTTGTCGCAGACGGTTCCTGGGCGGGTGAGCCCGTGCGGCTCATCAACGTGTATGCCTCCCCTGAGAGGGATGTCCGACTGGAGGTTCTCCAGGCCCTGCGGGCTGAACTCGCCACCACTAGAGCAGTAGTGTTGGGTGGTGACTTCAACTGCCCCATTGAGGTGGACGGGCGCAGTTCTGGCACATCCGCCAACCTGGACGTGACGTCTAAACTGCTGATTGAGATGGTGACGGAGGCATCCTTGCAGGACGTTGTCGGGTCCATCGGGAACGGCTCCGTAAACTATACGTGGAGCCGCCCCGATGGCTCGCTCCGTTCTCGGATAGACTTCATCTTCACTTCGAGAGCAGTCAGAAAGGTGTCGTACTCTATGGTCCCCTGCTTCTTCTCTGACCACAGGGCCATTCGATTCCGGGGGACTCTGGGCCATGGATTCCCACCTGGCCCGGGCTCCTGGAAGTTGAATTGTGCCCTGTTGGAGCAGAGGGAGGTCATGGAGGAACTTAGGGATGCTTACCTTGTATGGCGAAATGACAAATGTCTGTTCAAGTGCATCAGCGATTGGTGGGAATATGTTAAAGTCGAATTCCGTTGTTTCTTTCAGGCAAAAGGCAGACAACAGGCGTGTGCGAAGAAGTGGGACTTGAGGAAACTGCAGCGCGAGCTGCGGTCCCTGCAGGACCTGCTCCAGTGTGGCTGGGACGTCAGGGAGGAGCTGGAGGAGACCAAAAAGAGCTTGAAAAGGCACTTTGAGGAGGAATCCAAGCGAATCGTCTTTCGTTCCAAGGTGGAGAACCTGGAGAAGGGTGAGAAATGTAACTCTTTCTTTTTCAGGAAGCTCCATGCCGGCCACACGCCCCTGACTGAGCTACGAGATGAGACCGGACACATGAGGAGCGGCAAGGAGGAAGTGATGGGGGTCGTCCACGACTTCTACGGCAACCTCTACGCCCCCAAGTCATCCGACCCCGAAGCCGCCGAGAGGTTCCTGTCAGGTGTCACTAACGTTGTTGATCCCGCAGGTGCGGCGGCTATGGACGATCCCTTGACGGTGGGGGAGCTGCTCTCTGCCGCTAAATCCTTTAAGCCCGGCAGGACCCCGGGCAGTGACGGTCTCCCGGCCGAGCTCTACGTAGCGCTTGGTGACCTGATCTGTCCGGACCTGTTGGAGGTGTACGAGGAGATGGTGGTGGGGGGCAGAATGCCTCCGTCGTTGAGGGAAGGGATGATCACGATCTTGTATAAGCGGAAGGGGGAGAGATGTGACCTGAAAAACTGGCGTCCCATCTCTCTCCTGAACGTGGACTACAAGATCCTCGCCAAGGTGCTGGCCAACAGGCTGAAACCTGTCATGGGGCAGATCGTCCATCCGGACCAGACCTGCAGCATTCCTGGCCGCAGGATTGCCGACAGCCTTGCCCTTGTGAGAGACACGGTCCATTACATCCAGGACCGCGGGGGCCGCGCCGCCCTGGTCAGCTTAGATCAGGAGAAGGCGTTCGACCGTGTCTCCCACGCATTCATGGACAGGGTTTTGCGCAGGCTGGGTCTGGGGAAGATGTTTTGCTCTTTTGTTAACGTTATGTATTTTGACATTTACAGCACGGTGTTGGTGAACGGCTGGAAGACTGACCCCTTTCCTATTCTTTCAGGGGTTAGACAAGGCTGCCCTCTTTCACCTCTCCTTTTTGTTTGTGTTATAGAGCTCTTCGCTGAGACTATCCGGCAGAATGGAGAGATCAGAGGGATCACCGCACCAGGACCAGATCGCCACGAGGTCAAGTGCTCGCTCTACATGGACGACGTGACCGTCTTCTGCGCTGACCAGCGTTCGGTGACTGCACTCGTCCAGACCTGCGAGGACTTCGGCAGAGCTTCGGGGGCAAAAGTCAACTGCGGGAAGTCGGAGGCCATGCTCTTCGGGGAATGGCACCTGGCTTCTTCCGCCCCCTTCCCCTTTACTATTAAGCCGGACTTCATTCAAATTCTTGGAGTCTGGTTCGGGAAGGAAGGAGCGGCCCTTAAGTCTTGGCAAGACCGACTAGGAAGGATAAACTCGAAGATCGGACTGTGGAGCTCCAGAAAGCTCACGATGGAAGGCAAGGCACTTGTCCTGCGGAGTGAAGTTTTGCCTGTGCTCCAATATACCGCACAGGCCTGGCCTCCCCATACCACCGTTTGCAAGGCCATCACCCGGACAGTGTTTGGCTTCGTCTGGGGCAAAATGGACAGAGTCAAGAGGACCGTGATGTACAAGGAACCCCGCAAGGGTGGGAAGGGAATACCCGACATCCCCGCTCTGCTGAGGGCCTCCTTTGCATGTGTCACGGTGCAGCGGACTCTTGTAGAAAAGACTGGCTCAGCGGGCAGGTCCATGTCTCGCTTGCTTCTCATGCCCCTCTGGAGACAGCTGGGCTGGGACAAGTGGGACAGCTCCATCCCTTACAACTGGAACACTCCCTGGTTCTATGGGGATGTTGTCCGGTTTGTGAGGGAGCACCAGCTGGAAGGACTGAAACCAGACCTATGGAAGCCAAAGACAATCCACAAGCTCATCCGAGCTAAGGACTCGACCGAGCTGGTTCCGGGACTCCCCGCAGCCACTGCAGAGACAGTTTGGAACAATGTGGCCTCAAAGCGGCTTACCAATGGACACAAGGACTTGTCGTGGATGGCCGTCATGGGAGGTCTCTCTCTCAGGTCATTCATGCATGCCCGCAACCTGTGCAAGACCCGGTACTGCCCCCGTTGCCCCTACGTGGAGGAAACATCTTTCCACGTGTTTTGGCAGTGCCCCTTTGCACAGGGTCTGTTGGACGCCCTAGAACAGGAACTCAGAGACTCAGTGCCCAGGAGCTGCCTATCGTACCATTCGGTGCTTTACGGCCTGTTCCCTGGGACCCACGACGTGGAGGCCATCCAGGAGGCCTGGCGCCTTATGAACTGTTTTAAGGACGCAGTGTGGCTTGCCAGGAACCGCCTCGTGATCAACAGGGAAAACATGTCCGTACGGGACTGCCGCAGGTTCATCAAGAACCTGCTTAGAGACTATTCCATCTTGGACAGCTCGGCCGTTGATGAGGAAGAAGAGGAGTGAAGACCCCTCTCCTTCTCCCATGTCCCCCTGAAGATACAGCCCAACAGTTTGGCCCTGTGATCCGCCCCCCTCCCTACCCCCACATAGTCGCCCACACCCCTACCCCGATCACAGATTGTATTATTTGGTTTTTGTTTGATCTCTTGTGCCTTTATATTGCAGGATTGAGCTGAATGTTAGAGTAGCATGGTGTGCGATGTATAGCTTAGGGAACCTTTGCTGTGTATTGTACTATCATGCTTTGTGTGACTGTAATTTATTGTACGACTTGTAATGACTGAACGGAAAATAAAGCTCTTTCAATCAAAAAATCTGTTCTTATCAGTTTAATATCTGATACGTCCCCTATCTGGGGACCATATATTAAATGGATTTTTGAGAACGGGGGCCGATTTCGAAGCTTGCTTCCGTCGCCCTATGCATTGACCCGATATGGCAGTATCTTCGGGTACAGTGCACCACCCCCTTACAGGGTTAAAAAGAAAGATTCCTACTTTCATTGCTACCTGCTTGCTGGCTAGCCAGCTAGCCAGCCCTGTGGGCCTTGCTGCTGCTGCAGCCAAAAAACAAAAGGTGGTGCTGCTGCTGCTTCTGCTGCTTCTGCTTGTGTCTGGCCCCTGTTGGAGCGTCCAGGCACAGGACTTCTGCTGCTGCTGACTAAATGGCCTCCTTAATTGGATCATTTGAGTAGCCAGCACACCTGTGCAGGTAGGGCATGACATGATAGGCAGCTGCCTTGATAGCGGGTGGGTGCTGAATGTTCCTAATTGACAAAATAAGATTAATGCTTATGAAGAAATATAAAATCTCATCCCTTCCCCAATATCGCGCCACACCCCTACCCCTTAATTCCCTGGTTGAACTTGATGGACATATGTCTTTTTTCGACCGTACTAACTATGTAACTATGTAACATAACATGGGGGGGGGGGGTCTCCTGGCTGTTCACACAGGTGTGTCATTGCTGTACATTGACCATGCATTGCTTCTGTGGTATTGCAAAGGCAAAGACAAATGCTTCCAGCCATCCATTGCACTAATGGATTGGTCATCAGCTGGCTGTCTATGTCCCGCATCAATATAGACCAAAGTACAGAGGGTTAGGCTATGCTATTGTGCACCTACCTGATGCATCAGAAGGTGCGAGGCCCTTGCTAAATTCTGTGCACAGACTTTGAGATCTATGCTTTAGACTGTATCTAAACCTGCTCCAACATGGACTGACATTCTGGCCTACTTTCAGCCGATGCGACTTGTCTGTCGCTGAACAGTCGCTTTTTATGTATTCAGCACCTATGTATAATGTTGTAAAAATGCTCTAGAAGCTAAAGTCGCAGAAATGTCACACATATTTGGCCTGCAACTTTCTGTGCGACAAATTCAGACAGGAAAAATCAGTATAAATCCTTAGAAAATTATCCCCCAGTGTCTCCATCTGCTGGCGGTATTGAATAAGCATTGCTGCACTGATGGGGTATGCATTAGACGAAAAAAAAGAAGAAAAAGAAGAATAATACGCCCAGAAAAGAGGCGAAAAGGAGAAAAACGTAAAAAAACGTGAAAAAAAAGTAAGAGGAAGAGAAGGGAAAAAAAGGTGGAAATGGGTTTAAAAGTGATTTCGGCGGAGAAATATATATATATATATATATATATATATATGCGCACACACACACATAGATATAAACGTATTCTCCGTTGAGATATTGCAGCCGCTGCTGTGTCCAGGCCCAGGAGCCTTAGCACTGTGCTGTGATGTCACTCAATACCACTGACATCACTAGGTGTAAACAACATCTCTCCTTTGCTGTGTATGTGACTATGGAGCTGTTTGGTGATGTCGTCTATTACGGCCTTCATAGAAGCAACAGGAGATTGTTGCATCCATCTTGAACCCTCAGAACTACAGTGCTATGATGTCACTCACTTCCACAGGCCTTGCAGAGTGTAAACAACAACAACCCAGCTTTGTTGTGTATGTAACCATAGGGATTTGTGATGTCACCTAGAACCTTCACAGCAGCGACAGCTTTATGAGGAGCATCAGCACTGCTCTGCCTGAGCAGAACCATCACCGCCATAGGTTGTCAAATAACCCGGATTTAACCCACACAGGTAAGTCCAATGGGGTGCAGGCATGTCCTCTATGCTTACAGCTTCCCGTGGGTGTTGGTTTGATACCGTTTGGGGACAGCCAAGGAGGCATCTGCAGGCAACAAAGGTAGGTGTGTGCTTGTGTGTGTGTTTCCTATGCAGATCCTAAGCCCAGTGTCACATGCAAGTAGGAGGAGTAAGAAGGGTTCCTGGCAAATCCGGGTTATGGATTGCATTTAAAAAGGCCCCGTGGGAGTGCAATGGGCCCCTGTCTTGCTGCTTAGCAATAATGGTATGGGTTTAGGTTCTGCTGTGTGTACTGGTGGTTGACTGCCCCCCAGCCCAGAGTGTGCATGGAAAATTGTCTGGCAGCCTCCCTGACAGCAAGCAGTGATAGTGCCCATGAAGGGGACCTTGTTGGGCCCGCCCCTTTCACGGTTATCGCTTCTCGGCCTTTTGGCTAAGATCAAGTGTAGTATCTGTTCTTATCAGTTTAATATCTGATACGTCCCCTATCTGGGGACCATATATTAAATGGATTTTTGAGAACGGGGGCCGATTTCGAAGCTTGCTTCCGTCGCCCTATGCATTGACCCGATATGGCAGTATCTTCGGGTACAGTGCACCACCCCCTTACAGGGTTAAAAAGAAAGATTCCTACTTTCATTGCTACCTGCTTGCTGGCTAGCCAGCTAGCCAGCCCTGTGGGCCTTGCTGCTGCTGCAGCCAAAAAACAAAAGGTGGTGCTGCTGCTGCTTCTGCTGCTTCTGCTTCTGCTTGTGTCTGGCCCCTGTTGGAGCGTCCAGGCACAGGACTTCTGCTGCTGCTGACTAAATGGCCTCCTTAATTGGATCATTTGAGTAGCCAGCACACCTGTGCAGGTAGGGCATGACATGATAGGCAGCTGCCTTGATAGCGGGTGGGTGCTGAATGTTCCTAATTGACAAAATAAGATTAATGCTTATGAAGAAATATAAAATCTCATCCCTTCCCCAATATCGCGCCACACCCCTACCCCTTAATTCCCTGGTTGAACTTGATGGACATATGTCTTTTTTCGACCGTACTAACTATGTAACTATGTAACATAACATGGGGGGGGGGGGGTCTCCTGGCTGTTCACACAGGTGTGTCATTGCTGTACATTGACCATGCATTGCTTCTGTGGTATTGCAAAGACAAATGCTTCCAGCCATCCATTGCACTAATGGATTGGTCATCAGCTGGCTGTCTATGTCCCGCATCAATATAGACCAAAGTACAGAGGGTTAGGCTATGCTATTGTGCACCTACCTGATGCATCAGAAGGTGCGAGGCCCTTGCTAAATTCTGTGCACAGACTTTGAGATCTATGCTTTAGACTGTATCTAAACCTGCTCCAACATGGACTGACATTCTGGCCTACTTTCAGCCGATGCGACTTGTCTGTCGCTGAACAGTCGCTTTTTATGTATTCAGCACCTATGTATAATGTTGTAAAAATGCTCTAGAAGCTAAAGTCGCAGAAATGTCACACATATTTGGCCTGCAACTTTCTGTGCGACAAATTCAGACAGGAAAAATCAGTATAAATCCTTAGAAAATTATCCCCCAGTGTCTCCATCTGCTGGCGGTATTGAATAAGCATTGCTGCACTGATGGGGTATGCATTAGACGAAAAAAAAGAAGAAAAAGAAGAATAATACGCCCAGAAAAGAGGCGAAAAGGAGAAAAACGTAAAAAAACGTGAAAAAAAAGTAAGAGGAAGAGAAGGGAAAAAAAGGTGGAAATGGGTTTAAAAGTGATTTCGGCGGAGAAATATATATATATATATATATATATATATATATATATATATATGCGCACACACACACATAGATATAAACGTATTCTCCGTTGAGATATTGCAGCCGCTGCTGTGTCCAGGCCCAGGAGCCTTAGCACTGTGCTGTGATGTCACTCAATACCACTGACATCACTAGGTGTAAACAACATCTCTCCTTTGCTGTGTATGTGACTATGGAGCTGTTTGGTGATGTCGTCTATTACGGCCTTCATAGAAGCAACAGGAGATTGTTGCATCCATCTTGAACCCTCAGAACTACAGTGCTATGATGTCACTCACTTCCACAGGCCTTGCAGAGTGTAAACAACAACAACCCAGCTTTGTTGTGTATGTAACCATAGGGATTTGTGATGTCACCTAGAACCTTCACAGCAGCGACAGCTTTATGAGGAGCATCAGCACTGCTCTGCCTGAGCAGAACCATCACCGCCATAGGTTGTCAAATAACCCGGATTTAACCCACACAGGTAAGTCCAATGGGGTGCAGGCATGTCCTCTATGCTTACAGCTTCCCGTGGGTGTTGGTTTGATACCGTTTGGGGACAGCCAAGGAGGCATCTGCAGGCAACAAAGGTAGGTGTGTGCTTGTGTGTGTGTTTCCTATGCAGATCCTAAGCCCAGTGTCACATGCAAGTAGGAGGAGTAAGAAGGGTTCCTGGCAAATCCGGGTTATGGATTGCATTTAAAAAGGCCCCGTGGGAGTGCAATGGGCCCCTGTCTTGCTGCTTAGCAATAATGGTATGGGTTTAGGTTCTGCTGTGTGTACTGGTGGTTGACTGCCCCCCCAGCCCAGAGTGTGCATGGAAAATTGTCTGGCAGCCTCCCTGACAGCAAGCAGTGATAGTGCCCATGAAGGGGACCTTGTTGGGCCCGCCCCTTTCACGGTTATCGCTTCTCGGCCTTTTGGCTAAGATCAAGTGTAGTATCTGTTCTTATCAGTTTAATATCTGATACGTCCCCTATCTGGGGACCATATATTAAATGGATTTTTGAGAACGGGGGCCGATTTCGAAGCTTGCTTCCGTCGCCCTATGCATTGACCCGATATGGCAGTATCTTCGGGTACAGTGCACCACCCCCTTACAGGGTTAAAAAGAAAGATTCCTACTTTCATTGCTACCTGCTTGCTGGCTAGCCAGCTAGCCAGCCCTGTGGGCCTTGCTGCTGCTGCAGCCAAAAAACAAAAGGTGGTGCTGCTGCTGCTTCTGCTGCTTCTGCTTCTGCTTGTGTCTGGCCGCTGTTGGAGCGTCCAGGCACAGGACTTCTGCTGCTGCTGACTAAATGGCCTCCTTAATTGGATCATTTGAGTAGCCAGCACACCTGTGCAGGTAGGGCATGACATGATAGGCAGCTGCCTTGATAGCGGGTGGGTGCTGAATGTTCCTAATTGACAAAATAAGATTAATGCTTATGAAGAAATATAAAATCTCATCCCTTCCCCAATATCGCGCCACACCCCTACCCCTTAATTCCCTGGTTGAACTTGATGGACATATGTCTTTTTTCGACCGTACTAACTATGTAACTATGTAACATAACATGGGGGGGGGGGGGGGTCTCCTGGCTGTTCACACAGGTGTGTCATTGCTGTACATTGACCATGCATTGCTTCTGTGGTATTGCAAAGGCAAAGACAAATGCTTCCAGCCATCCATTGCACTAATGGATTGGTCATCAGCTGGCTGTCTATGTCCCGCATCAATATAGACCAAAGTACAGAGGGTTAGGCTATGCTATTGTGCACCTACCTGATGCATCAGAAGGTGCGAGGCCCTTGCTAAATTCTGTGCACAGACTTTGAGATCTATGCTTTAGACTGTATCTAAACCTGCTCCAACATGGACTGACATTCTGGCCTACTTTCAGCCGATGCGACTTGTCTGTCGCTGAACAGTCGCTTTTTATGTATTCAGCACCTATGTATAATGTTGTAAAAATGCTCTAGAAGCTAAAGTCGCAGAAATGTCACACATATTTGGCCTGCAACTTTCTGTGCGACAAATTCAGACAGGAAAAATCAGTATAAATCCTTAGAAAATTATCCCCCAGTGTCTCCATCTGCTGGCGGTATTGAATAAGCATTGCTGCACTGATGGGGTATGCATTAGACGAAAAAAAAGAAGAAAAAGAAGAATAATACGCCCAGAAAAGAGGCGAAAAGGAGAAAAACGTAAAAAAACGTGAAAAAAAAGTAAGAGGAAGAGAAGGGAAAAAAAGGTGGAAATGGGTTTAAAAGTGATTTCGGCGGAGAAATATATATATATATATATATATATATATATATATATATATATATATGCGCACACACACACATAGATATAAACGTATTCTCCGTTGAGATATTGCAGCCGCTGCTGTGTCCAGGCCCAGGAGCCTTAGCACTGTGCTGTGATGTCACTCAATACCACTGACATCACTAGGTGTAAACAACATCTCTCCTTTGCTGTGTATGTGACTATGGAGCTGTTTGGTGATGTCGTCTATTACGGCCTTCATAGAAGCAACAGGAGATTGTTGCATCCATCTTGAACCCTCAGAACTACAGTGCTATGATGTCACTCACTTCCACAGGCCTTGCAGAGTGTAAACAACAACAACCCAGCTTTGTTGTGTATGTAACCATAGGGATTTGTGATGTCACCTAGAACCTTCACAGCAGCGACAGCTTTATGAGGAGCATCAGCACTGCTCTGCCTGAGCAGAACCATCACCGCCATAGGTTGTCAAATAACCCGGATTTAACCCACACAGGTAAGTCCAATGGGGTGCAGGCATGTCCTCTATGCTTACAGCTTCCCGTGGGTGTTGGTTTGATACCGTTTGGGGACAGCCAAGGAGGCATCTGCAGGCAACAAAGGTAGGTGTGTGCTTGTGTGTGTGTTTCCTATGCAGATCCTAAGCCCAGTGTCACATGCAAGTAGGAGGAGTAAGAAGGGTTCCTGGCAAATCCGGGTTATGGATTGCATTTAAAAAGGCCCCGTGGGAGTGCAATGGGCCCCTGTCTTGCTGCTTAGCAATAATGGTATGGGTTTAGGTTCTGCTGTGTGTACTGGTGGTTGACTGCCCCCCAGCCCAGAGTGTGCATGGAAAATTGTCTGGCAGCCTCCCTGACAGCAAGCAGTGATAGTGCCCATGAAGGGGACCTTGTTGGGCCCGCCCCTTTCACGGTTATCGCTTCTCGGCCTTTTGGCTAAGATCAAGTGTAGTATCTGTTCTTATCAGTTTAATATCTGATACGTCCCCTATCTGGGGACCATATATTAAATGGATTTTTGAGAACGGGGGCCGATTTCGAAGCTTGCTTCCGTCGCCCTATGCATTGACCCGATATGGCAGTATCTTCGGGTACAGTGCACCACCCCCTTACAGGGTTAAAAAGAAAGATTCCTACTTTCATTGCTACCTGCTTGCTGGCTAGCCAGCTAGCCAGCCCTGTGGGCCTTGCTGCTGCTGCAGCCAAAAAACAAAAGGTGGTGCTGCTGCTGCTTCTGCTGCTTCTGCTTCTGCTTGTGTCTGGCCCCTGTTGGAGCGTCCAGGCACAGGACTTCTGCTGCTGCTGACTAAATGGCCTCCTTAATTGGATCATTTGAGTAGCCAGCACACCTGTGCAGGTAGGGCATGACATGATAGGCAGCTGCCTTGATAGCGGGTGGGTGCTGAATGTTCCTAATTGACAAAATAAGATTAATGCTTATGAAGAAATATAAAATCTCATCCCTTCCCCAATATCGCGCCACACCCCTACCCCTTAATTCCCTGGTTGAACTTGATGGACATATGTCTTTTTTCGACCGTACTAACTATGTAACTATGTAACATAACATGGGGGGGGGGGGGGTCTCCTGGCTGTTCACACAGGTGTGTCATTGCTGTACATTGACCATGCATTGCTTCTGTGGTATTGCAAAGGCAAAGACAAATGCTTCCAGCCATCCATTGCACTAATGGATTGGTCATCAGCTGGCTGTCTATGTCCCGCATCAATATAGACCAAAGTACAGAGGGTTAGGCTATGCTATTGTGCACCTACCTGATGCATCAGAAGGTGCGAGGCCCTTGCTAAATTCTGTGCACAGACTTTGAGATCTATGCTTTAGACTGTATCTAAACCTGCTCCAACATGGACTGACATTCTGGCCTACTTTCAGCCGATGCGACTTGTCTGTCGCTGAACAGTCGCTTTTTATGTATTCAGCACCTATGTATAATGTTGTAAAAATGCTCTAGAAGCTAAAGTCGCAGAAATGTCACACATATTTGGCCTGCAACTTTCTGTGCGACAAATTCAGACAGGAAAAATCAGTATAAATCCTTAGAAAATTATCCCCCAGTGTCTCCATCTGCTGGCGGTATTGAATAAGCATTGCTGCACTGATGGGGTATGCATTAGACGAAAAAAAAGAAGAAAAAGAAGAATAATACGCCCAGAAAAGAGGCGAAAAGGAGAAAAACGTAAAAAAACGTGAAAAAAAAGTAAGAGGAAGAGAAGGGAAAAAAAGGTGGAAATGGGTTTAAAAGTGATTTCGGCGGAGAAATATATATATATATATATATATATATATATATATATATATACGCGCACACACACACATATATATAAACGTATTCTCCGTTGAGATATTGCAGCCGCTGCTGTGTCCAGGCCCAGGAGCCTTAGCACTGTGCTGTGATGTCACTCAATACCACTGACATCACTAGGTGTAAACAACATCTCTCCTTTGCTGTGTATGTGACTATGGAGCTGTTTGGTGATGTCGTCTATTACGGCCTTCATAGAAGCAACAGGAGATTGTTGCATCCATCTTGAACCCTCAGAACTACAGTGCTATGATGTCACTCACTTCCACAGGCCTTGCAGAGTGTAAACAACAACAACCCAGCTTTGTTGTGTATGTAACCATAGGGATTTGTGATGTCACCTAGAACCTTCACAGCAGCGACAGCTTTATGAGGAGCATCAGCACTGCTCTGCCTGAGCAGAACCATCACCGCCATAGGTTGTCAAATAACCCGGATTTAACCCACACAGGTAAGTCCAATGGGGTGCAGGCATGTCCTCTATGCTTACAGCTTCCCGTGGGTGTTGGTTTGATACGGTTTGGGGACAGCCAAGGAGGCATCTGCAGGCAACAAAGGTAGGTGTGTGCTTGTGTGTGTGTTTCCTATGCAGATCCTAAGCCCAGTGTCACATGCAAGTAGGAGGAGTAAGAAGGGTTCCTGGCAAATCCGGGTTATGGATTGCATTTAAAAAGGCCCCGTGGGAGTGCAATGGGCCCCTGTCTTGCTGCTTAGCAATAATGGTATGGGTTTAGGTTCTGCTGTGTGTACTGGTGGTTGACTGCCCCCCAGCCCAGAGTGTGCATGGAAAATTGTCTGGCAGCCTCCCTGACAGCAAGCAGTGATAGTGCCCATGAAGGGGACCTTGTTGGGCCCGCCCCTTTCACGGTTATCGCTTCTCGGCCTTTTGGCTAAGATCAAGTGTAGTATCTGTTCTTATCAGTTTAATATCTGATACGTCCCCTATCTGGGGACCATATATTAAATGGATTTTTGAGAACGGGGGCCGATTTCGAAGCTTGCTTCCGTCGCCCTATGCATTGACCCGATATGGCAGTATCTTCGGGTACAGTGCACCACCCCCTTACAGGGTTAAAAAGAAAGATTCCTACTTTCATTGCTACCTGCTTGCTGGCTAGCCAGCTAGCCAGCCCTGTGGGCCTTGCTGCTGCTGCTGCAGCCAAAAAACAAAAGGTGGTGCTGCTGCTGCTTCTGCTGCTTCTGCTTCTGCTTGTGTCTGGCCCCTGTTGGAGCGTCCAGGCACAGGACTTCTGCTGCTGCTGACTAAATGGCCTCCTTAATTGGATCATTTGAGTAGCCAGCACACCTGTGCAGGTAGGGCATGACATGATAGGCAGCTGCCTTGATAGCGGGTGGGTGCTGAATGTTCCTAATTGACAAAATAAGATTAATGCTTATGAAGAAATATAAAATCTCATCCCTTCCCCAATATCGCGCCACACCCCTACCCCTTAATTCCCTGGTTGAACTTGATGGACATATGTCTTTTTTCGACCGTACTAACTATGTAACTATGTAACATAACATGGGGGGGGGGGGGTCTCCTGGCTGTTCACACAGGTGTGTCATTGCTGTACATTGACCATGCATTGCTTCTGTGGTATTGCAAAGGCAAAGACAAATGCTTCCAGCCATCCATTGCACTAATGGATTGGTCATCAGCTGGCTGTCTATGTCCCGCATCAATATAGACCAAAGTACAGAGGGTTAGGCTATGCTATTGTGCACCTACCTGATGCATCAGAAGGTGCGAGGCCCTTGCTAAATTCTGTGCACAGACTTTGAGATCTATGCTTTAGACTGTATCTAAACCTGCTCCAACATGGACTGACATTCTGGCCTACTTTCAGCCGATGCGACTTGTCTGTCGCTGAACAGTCGCTTTTTATGTATTCAGCACCTATGTATAATGTTGTAAAAATGCTCTAGAAGCTAAAGTCGCAGAAATGTCACACATATTTGGCCTGCAACTTTCTGTGCGACAAATTCAGACAGGAAAAATCAGTATAAATCCTTAGAAAATTATCCCCCAGTGTCTCCATCTGCTGGCGGTATTGAATAAGCATTGCTGCACTGATGGGGTATGCATTAGACGAAAAAAAAGAAGAAAAAGAAGAATAATACGCCCAGAAAAGAGGCGAAAAGGAGAAAAACGTAAAAAAACGTGAAAAAAAAGTAAGAGGAAGAGAAGGGAAAAAAAGGTGGAAATGGGTTTAAAAGTGATTTCGGCGGAGAAATATATATATATATATATATATATATATATATATATATATATATATATGCGCACACACACACATAGATATAAACGTATTCTCCGTTGAGATATTGCAGCCGCTGCTGTGTCCAGGCCCAGGAGCCTTAGCACTGTGCTGTGATGTCACTCAATACCACTGACATCACTAGGTGTAAACAACATCTCTCCTTTGCTGTGTATGTGACTATGGAGCTGTTTGGTGATGTCGTCTATTACGGCCTTCATAGAAGCAACAGGAGATTGTTGCATCCATCTTGAACCCTCAGAACTACAGTGCTATGATGTCACTCACTTCCACAGGCCTTGCAGAGTGTAAACAACAACAACCCAGCTTTGTTGTGTATGTAACCATAGGGATTTGTGATGTCACCTAGAACCTTCACAGCAGCGACAGCTTTATGAGGAGCATCAGCACTGCTCTGCCTGAGCAGAACCATCACCGCCATAGGTTGTCAAATAACCCGGATTTAACCCACACAGGTAAGTCCAATGGGGTGCAGGCATGTCCTCTATGCTTACAGCTTCCCGTGGGTGTTGGTTTGATACCGTTTGGGGACAGCCAAGGAGGCATCTGCAGGCAACAAAGGTAGGTGTGTGCTTGTGTGTGTGTTTCCTATGCAGATCCTAAGCCCAGTGTCACATGCAAGTAGGAGGAGTAAGAAGGGTTCCTGGCAAATCCGGGTTATGGATTGCATTTAAAAAGGCCCCGTGGGAGTGCAATGGGCCCCTGTCTTGCTGCTTAGCAATAATGGTATGGGTTTAGGTTCTGCTGTGTGTACTGGTGGTTGACTGCCCCCCAGCCCAGAGTGTGCATGGAAAATTGTCTGGCAGCCTCCCTGACAGCAAGCAGTGATAGTGCCCATGAAGGGGACCTTGTTGGGGCCCGCCCCTTTCACGGTTATCGCTTCTCGGCCTTTTGGCTAAGATCAAGTGTAGTATCTGTTCTTATCAGTTTAATATCTGATACGTCCCCTATCTGGGGACCATATATTAAATGGATTTTTGAGAACGGGGGCCGATTTCGAAGCTTGCTTCCGTCGCCCTATGCATTGACCCGATATGGCAGTATCTTCGGGTACAGTGCACCACCCCCTTACAGGGTTAAAAAGAAAGATTCCTACTTTCATTGCTACCTGCTTGCTGGCTAGCCAGCTAGCCAGCCCTGTGGGCCTTGCTGCTGCTGCAGCCAAAAAACAAAAGGTGGTGCTGCTGCTGCTTCTGCTGCTTCTGCTTCTGCTTGTGTCTGGCCCCTGTTGGAGCGTCCAGGCACAGGACTTCTGCTGCTGCTGACTAAATGGCCTCCTTAATTGGATCATTTGAGTAGCCAGCACACCTGTGCAGGTAGGGCATGACATGATAGGCAGCTGCCTTGATAGCGGGTGGGTGCTGAATGTTCCTAATTGACAAAATAAGATTAATGCTTATGAAGAAATATAAAATCTCATCCCTTCCCCAATATCGCGCCACACCCCTACCCCTTAATTCCCTGGTTGAACTTGATGGACATATGTCTTTTTTCGACCGTACTAACTATGTAACTATGTAACATAACATGGGGGGGGGGGGGGTCTCCTGGCTGTTCACACAGGTGTGTCATTGCTGTACATTGACCATGCATTGCTTCTGTGGTATTGCAAAGGCAAAGACAAATGCTTCCAGCCATCCATTGCACTAATGGATTGGTCATCAGCTGGCTGTCTATGTCCCGCATCAATATAGACCAAAGTACAGAGGGTTAGGCTATGCTATTGTGCACCTACCTGATGCATCAGAAGGTGCGAGGCCCTTGCTAAATTCTGTGCACAGACTTTGAGATCTATGCTTTAGACTGTATCTAAACCTGCTCCAACATGGACTGACATTCTGGCCTACTTTCAGCCGATGCGACTTGTCTGTCGCTGAACAGTCGCTTTTTATGTATTCAGCACCTATGTATAATGTTGTAAAAATGCTCTAGAAGCTAAAGTCGCAGAAATGTCACACATATTTGGCCTGCAACTTTCTGTGCGACAAATTCAGACAGGAAAAATCAGTATAAATCCTTAGAAAATTATCCCCCAGTGTCTCCATCTGCTGGCGGTATTGAATAAGCATTGCTGCACTGATGGGGTATGCATTAGACGAAAAAAAAGAAGAAAAAGAAGAATAATACGCCCAGAAAAGAGGCGAAAAGGAGAAAAACGTAAAAAAACGTGAAAAAAAAGTAAGAGGAAGAGAAGGGAAAAAAAGGTGGAAATGGGTTTAAAAGTGATTTCGGCGGAGAAATATATATATATATATATATATATATATATATATGCGCACACACACACATAGATATAAACGTATTCTCCGTTGAGATATTGCAGCCGCTGCTGTGTCCAGGCCCAGGAGCCTTAGCACTGTGCTGTGATGTCACTCAATACCACTGACATCACTAGGTGTAAACAACATCTCTCCTTTGCTGTGTATGTGACTATGGAGCTGTTTGGTGATGTCGTCTATTACGGCCTTCATAGAAGCAACAGGAGATTGTTGCATCCATCTTGAACCCTCAGAACTACAGTGCTATGATGTCACTCACTTCCACAGGCCTTGCAGAGTGTAAACAACAACAACCCAGCTTTGTTGTGTATGTAACCATAGGGATTTGTGATGTCACCTAGAACCTTCACAGCAGCGACAGCTTTATGAGGAGCATCAGCACTGCTCTGCCTGAGCAGAACCATCACCGCCATAGGTTGTCAAATAACCCGGATTTAACCCACACAGGTAAGTCCAATGGGGTGCAGGCATGTCCTCTATGCTTACAGCTTCCCGTGGGTGTTGGTTTGATACCGTTTGGGGACAGCCAAGGAGGCATCTGCAGGCAACAAAGGTAGGTGTGTGCTTGTGTGTGTGTTTCCTATGCAGATCCTAAGCCCAGTGTCACATGCAAGTAGGAGGAGTAAGAAGGGTTCCTGGCAAATCCGGGTTATGGATTGCATTTAAAAAGGCCCCGTGGGAGTGCAATGGGCCCCTGTCTTGCTGCTTAGCAATAATGGTATGGGTTTAGGTTCTGCTGTGTGTACTGGTGGTTGACTGCCCCCCAGCCCAGAGTGTGCATGGAAAATTGTCTGGCAGCCTCCCTGACAGCAAGCAGTGATAGTGCCCATGAAGGGGACCTTGTTGGGCCCGCCCCTTTCACGGTTATCGCTTCTCGGCCTTTTGGCTAAGATCAAGTGTAGTATCTGTTCTTATCAGTTTAATATCTGATACGTCCCCTATCTGGGGACCATATATTAAATGGATTTTTGAGAACGGGGGCCGATTTCGAAGCTTGCTTCCGTCGCCCTATGCATTGACCCGATATGGCAGTATCTTCGGGTACAGTGCACCACCCCCTTACAGGGTTAAAAAGAAAGATTCCTACTTTCATTGCTACCTGCTTGCTGGCTAGCCAGCTAGCCAGCCCTGTGGGCCTTGCTGCTGCTGCAGCCAAAAAACAAAAGGTGGTGCTGCTGCTGCTTCTGCTGCTTCTGCTTCTGCTTGTGTCTGGCCCCTGTTGGAGCGTCCAGGCACAGGACTTCTGCTGCTGCTGACTAAATGGCCTCCTTAATTGGATCATTTGAGTAGCCAGCACACCTGTGCAGGTAGGGCATGACATGATAGGCAGCTGCCTTGATAGCGGGTGGGTGCTGAATGTTCCTAATTGACAAAATAAGATTAATGCTTATGAAGAAATATAAAATCTCATCCCTTCCCCAATATCGCGCCACACCCCTACCCCTTAATTCCCTGGTTGAACTTGATGGACATATGTCTTTTTTCGACCGTACTAACTATGTAACTATGTAACATAACATGGGGGGGGGGGGGGGTCTCCTGGCTGTTCACACAGGTGTGTCATTGCTGTACATTGACCATGCATTGCTTCTGTGGTATTGCAAAGGCAAAGACAAATGCTTCCAGCCATCCATTGCACTAATGGATTGGTCATCAGCTGGCTGTCTATGTCCCGCATCAATATAGACCAAAGTACAGAGGGTTAGGCTATGCTATTGTGCACCTACCTGATGCATCAGAAGGTGCGAGGCCCTTGCTAAATTCTGTGCACAGACTTTGAGATCTATGCTTTAGACTGTATCTAAACCTGCTCCAACATGGACTGACATTCTGGCCTACTTTCAGCCGATGCGACTTGTCTGTCGCTGAACAGTCGCTTTTTATGTATTCAACACCTATGTATAATGTTGTAAAAATGCTCTAGAAGCTAAAGTCGCAGAAATGTCACACATATTTGGCCTGCAACTTTCTGTGCGACAAATTCAGACAGGAAAAATCAGTATAAATCCTTAGAAAATTATCCCCCAGTGTCTCCATCTGCTGGCGGTATTGAATAAGCATTGCTGCACTGATGGGGTATGCATTAGACGAAAAAAAAGAAGAAAAAGAAGAATAATACGCCCAGAAAAGAGGCGAAAAGGAGAAAAACGAAAAAAAACGTGAAAAAAAAGTAAGAGGAAGAGAAGGGAAAAAAAGGTGGAAATGGGTTTAAAAGTGATTTCGGCGGAGAAATATATATATATATATATATATATATATATATATATATATATATATGCGCACACACACACATAGATATAAACGTATTCTCCGTTGAGATATTGCAGCCGCTGCTGTGTCCAGGCCCAGGAGCCTTAGCACTGTGCTGTGATGTCACTCAATACCACTGACATCACTAGGTGTAAACAACATCTCTCCTTTGCTGTGTATGTGACTATGGAGCTGTTTGGTGATGTCGTCTATTACGGCCTTCATAGAAGCAACAGGAGATTGTTGCATCCATCTTGAACCCTCAGAACTACAGTGCTATGATGTCACTCACTTCCACAGGCCTTGCAGAGTGTAAACAACAACAACCCAGCTTTGTTGTGTATGTAACCATAGGGATTTGTGATGTCACCTAGAACCTTCACAGCAGCGACAGCTTTATGAGGAGCATCAGCACTGCTCTGCCTGAGCAGAACCATCACCGCCATAGGTTGTCAAATAACCCGGATTTAACCCACACAGGTAAGTCCAATGGGGTGCAGGCATGTCCTCTATGCTTACAGCTTCCCGTGGGTGTTGGTTTGATACCGTTTGGGGACAGCCAAGGAGGCATCTGCAGGCAACAAAGGTAGGTGTGTGCTTGTGTGTGTGTTTCCTATGCAGATCCTAAGCCCAGTGTCACATGCAAGTAGGAGGAGTAAGAAGGGTTCCTGGCAAATCCGGGTTATGGATTGCATTTAAAAAGGCCCCGTGGGAGTGCAATGGGCCCCTGTCTTGCTGCTTAGCAATAATGGTATGGGTTTAGGTTCTGCTGTGTGTACTGGTGGTTGACTGCCCCCCAGCCCAGAGTGTGCATGGAAAATTGTCTGGCAGCCTCCCTGACAGCAAGCAGTGATAGTGCCCATGAAGGGGACCTTGTTGGGCCCGCCCCTTTCACGGTTATCGCTTCTCGGCCTTTTGGCTAAGATCAAGTGTAGTATCTGTTCTTATCTGTTTAATATCTGATACGTCCCCTATCTGGGGACCATATATTAAATGGATTTTTGAGAACGGGGGCCGATTTCGAAGCTTGCTTCTGTCGCCCTATGCATTGACCCGATATGGCAGTATCTTCGGGTACAGTGCACCACCCCCTTACAGGGTTAAAAAGAAAGATTCCTACTTTCATTGCTACCTGCTTGCTGGCTAGCCAGCTAGCCAGCCCTGTGGGCCTTGCTGCTGCTGCAGCCAAAAAACAAAAGGTGGTGCTGCTGCTGCTTCTGCTGCTTCTGCTTCTGCTTGTGTCTGGCCCCTGTTGGAGCGTCCAGGCACAGGACTTCTGCTGCTGCTGACTAAATGGCCTCCTTAATTGGATCATTTGAGTAGCCAGCACACCTGTGCAGGTAGGGCATGACATGATAGGCAGCTGCCTTGATAGCGGGTGGGTGCTGAATGTTCCTAATTGACAAAATAAGATTAATGCTTATGAAGAAATATAAAATCTCATCCCTTCCCCAATATCGCGCCACACCCCTACCCCTTAATTCCCTGGTTGAACTTGATGGACATATGTCTTTTTTCGACCGTACTAACTATGTAACTATGTAACATAACATGGGGGGGGGGGGGTCTCCTGGCTGTTCACACAGGTGTGTCATTGCTGTACATTGACCATGCATTGCTTCTGTGGTATTGCAAAGGCAAAGACAAATGCTTCCAGCCATCCATTGCACTAATGGATTGGTCATCAGCTGGCTGTCTATGTCCCGCATCAATATAGACCAAAGTACAGAGGGTTAGGCTATGCTATTGTGCACCTACCTGATGCATCAGAAGGTGCGAGGCCCTTGCTAAATTCTGTGCACAGACTTTGAGATCTATGCTTTAGACTGTATCTAAACCTGCTCCAACATGGACTGACATTCTGGCCTACTTTCAGCCGATGCGACTTGTCTGTCGCTGAACAGTCGCTTTTTATGTATTCAGCACCTATGTATAATGTTGTAAAAATGCTCTAGAAGCTAAAGTCGCAGAAATGTCACACATATTTGGCCTGCAACTTTCTGTGCGACAAATTCAGACAGGAAAAATCAGTATAAATCCTTAGAAAATTATCCCCCAGTGTCTCCATCTGCTGGCGGTATTGAATAAGCATTGCTGCACTGATGGGGTATGCATTAGACGAAAAAAAAGAAGAAAAAGAAGAATAATACGCCCAGAAAAGAGGCGAAAAGGAGAAAAACGTAAAAAAACGTGAAAAAAAAGTAAGAGGAAGAGAAGGGAAAAAAAGGTGGAAATGGGTTTAAAAGTGATTTCGGCGGAGAAATATATATATATATATATATATATATATATATATATATATATATATAAGAAAATACACAAGGGGAGCCAGCACTGGATGACCACTGGGGATGTGCCCGTAATCCACCCGAATGCCAAAGACGGGTACACTTCACAATCTCTCCAAAGGAAACAGCAACAATCGCCAGGTCCAGTATAATAGCAAACTGATGTTTATTGCATCAATAACAGCAACGTTTCGGCTAAAAGTGAGCCTTTCTCAAGCATAGTGCAAATAACAATGGATCAAACTTATATATGTAGTGAAGGAACATGATTGGTGACAGTACAGGTGCATTATATCAATCATTAGACATTGTGTCCACCCTCCACCCATGATTGGGTAGATGGGCGGTCATGTGATAACAAATCTGTCAAAATGTCAAATAACAGACTTAAGCTCTATAAATATAAACATTATTACTTCCCCACATGGAGCGACGGAGTCCGCAGGGATCAGCAATTCGTTTCCGATACTCCGATTGTTGATAGTTGTAACCATTCATATACATCTAAGTTGCCGTCTGTTCGTTCCTCCGTTTGTAAACAAAGGAGCTGCGGCTGCGCGGATCACACATGGGTCTCCGCCCAGCCTTCATTCCCCAGTGCCGTCAGAAAACAATCTGCGCATGCGCGGGCACTCCGTGCATCGATTCTGGCCGTCTTGCAGTGAGTGCACAGAGACCGCTGTCAATAACTGCAGCAGCTCTGTGAACTATATTCACCCGGATCATGGCCAATAGGAATACTTATAAGACAGACTGAAAATTGACGACAGTGTATATTGAAAAAAGAAGGGGTTATGTATATTCCTCGGTAGAATTGCGTAAAGTTCCGTGCGTCTTCTCGCTCCATGTGGGTTAAGTGTGAACAAAGTGTCTAAAAATGATACAAAAATACAAAAAATTACACAGAGTTAAAAATGTAATAAAACCAACGCCTCCCATCGTTTATCATTATAAAGAAAGTATTCACGTATTCCTATATAGAGAAAAGTAAAAAAAGGACAAAAGAAAAAGAGAAAACGTGAAAAATATAAAGAAAAAATAAAAAATAAAAAATAAATAATAAATTAAAAAGATAAATAAATAAAAAAGAAAAAATAAATAAATAAAAAATAAAAATAAAGATAGAAATAAAAAAATAAAAATATAAAAAATATAAATAAAAAATAAATAGATAAAAGTAAAAAATGAATAAAGAGTGAAAAAATAAAAAATAAAAAATAATTAATAGTAATTAATGAAAAAAATTTTTTGAAAAAATTTTTTTATAAAAAATAAAAAATGAAAAATAAAAAATAAAAAATGATAAATAAATAAAAAATAATAATTAATAGTGAAAAATGAAGAATAATAATGAAAAATAATACAAAATAAATAAATAGACGAAAATAATAAAAAATAGGAAACCATAAAATAAATAATAAATAAAAAATAAAAAATAAAAAATAAATAATAAATATATAATAAATAATAAATAATAAATAATAAAAAATAAGTAATAAAAAATAATAAAAAATAAAAAATAAAAAATAAAAAATAAAAAATAAAATATAAAAAATAAAAAATAAATAAATAGAAAAATGAGAAAAAGTAAATAATTGAAAAATGAAAATAAAAAATAAATGGTAAAAAATAAAAGTAAATAATGAAAAATGAATATACAAATGAAACAAAATTGTGAATAAATGAATAAAGAAAATAGTTAGAAGTCACACATGAATCCATTTCACATAAAAGGTTTCAAATTAAAATCTACATTAAGTCCCTGTGGATGCAAAGTGTTTAATCTGTGAATCCATTTAAGTTCTTTTTGTTTCAGGATCCTCTCCCTGTCCCCACCGCGTCTAAGCGGGGGGACATGGTCGATGATCCGGAAACGTAACTGGCTAATATTATGGCCCTTCTCTAGAAAATGTCGGGGGATGGGGAGGTCCACTTTGCCTGTCCTAATGGAAGACTTATGACGATTGAGCCGAATGCGGCATTCGTTTGTGGTTTCCCCCACATAATATAGCCCACAAGGGCATTGTAGCAGGTACACCACAAATGATGACCTGCATGTGAAACGGTCCTCAATGGTAAATCTTTCTCTTATTTTTTATTTTTTATATTTTCTTTATATTTTTCACGTTTTCTCTTTTTCTTTTGTCCTTTTTTTACTTTTCTCTATATAGGAATACGTGAATACTTTCTTTATAATGATAAACGATGGGAGGCGTTGGTTTTATTACATTTTTAACTCTGTGTAATTTTTTGTATTTTTGTATCATTTTTAGACACTTTGTTCACACTTAACCCACATGGAGCGAGAAGACGCACGGAACTTTACGCAATTCTACCGAGGAATATACATAACCCCTTCTTTTTTCAATATACACTGTCGTCAATTTTCAGTCTGTCTTATAAGTATTCCTATTGGCCATGATCCGGGTGAATATAGTTCACAGAGCTGCTGCAGTTATTGACAGCGGTCTCTGTGCACTCACTGCAAGACGGCCAGAATCGATGCACGGAGTGCCCGCGCATGCGCAGATTGTTTTCTGACGGCACTGGGGAATGAAGGCTGGGCGGAGACCCATGTGTGATCCGCGCAGCCGCAGCTCCTTTGTTTACAAACGGAGGAACGAACAGACGGCAACTTAGATGTATATGAATGGTTACAACTATCAACAATCGGAGTATCGGAAACGAATTGCTGATCCCTGCGGACTCCGTCGCTCCATGTGGGGAAGTAATAATGTTTATATTTATAGAGCTTAAGTCTGTTATTTGACATTTTGACAGATTTGTTATCACATGACCGCCCATCTACCCAATCATGGGTGGAGGGTGGACACAATGTCTAATGATTGATATAATGCACCTGTACTGTCACCAATCATGTTCCTTCACTACATATATAAGTTTGATCCATTGTTATTTGCACTATGCTTGAGAAAGGCTCACTTTTAGCCGAAACGTTGCTGTTATTGATGCAATAAACATCAGTTTGCTATTATACTGGACCTGGCGATTGTTGCTGTTTCCTTTGGAGAGATTGTGAAGTGTACCCGTCTTTGGCATTCGGGTGGATTACGGGCACATCCCCAGTGGTCATCCAGTGCTGGCTCCCCTTGTGTATTTTCTTGGATTGCCTTGAACCTTGCACAGGATTGGACTCTCCAGTAAGCAACTGAGATATAATGACAACCCCACCAGGAGGTGGGAGTGCACCGCAAGGTGCAGGCATCATGAACACCTTCACGTATTCCGAACAAGAAGCCACAAGAATCCTAAGTACCATACAAAGGGAAGCTACATTTCTGAGTGTCCCGTCGATTGATGTACTAAGGAGAAAGTGGGATGCTGAATCTAAACGCCTCATCACATTGGAGCTACATCTAGTGACCCTAAGTGAATATTACCGTGAACAAAGAATACCACGGGGTATGAGGTCACATATGAGCCCTAACCTGTTTCCGAACAATGACCTTTTCCATCAGAAGTTCATCCAAATTTCTAATAAGTACGCATGTGATGTGATGCTTCTAAATATGGAATTTTTACAGATGGACATTGATAAAACTAAAATGAAATGCTTGGAAATAGAGGAACATTTAAAGTCTCTCCTTACAGCCCAGGACTACCAAGAGTCCAAAGAAAAATTGGCCACCAGACTCTTGAAACATCAGCAAGAGCTGGAAGAAGCCAAAAGAATTAAATGGCATCGCGATATTGAAGACTATGCCAATGGTAAAATTTATACATGGCAGACACAGTTCCAACAGGAGAACAAAAGACGGAGACGTCGCCCACGAAACATGAACCCAAGGACAACGGCCCCAAAAACAGACGGGTTTCTTTCCACTGCTTTGGATAGCGACTCATCGGATGTCTCACTCCAACACCCTTTTCTAGTCAAAGGCCCCCACGGAGGACGAGACGAGGGGGGCGAAAACACCACAAGAGGGGTTCAAACTCGACAGAAGGTGAACAACAAACCTCCAAGAGGCCGGACGAACAAGAAAGGACATTAAAGACACTAGTGGTAAATATCAGTTCTGTTGATCTCACTGACATTGAAGTTAATGTGTTGGAGAGGGGACTTTCCTACTGTCCCAACACAGAGGTGGACTGGCTCTCTTTACAAGTTGATTTAGAAACCTTCTTTCGAAGGTTACGGTTGAAAAGTTTCTTTTCACAGATTGGGGAAATTGAGCACATGACTCCTATTGTTGGACAGGCCGACCTCACACTAAAGGGGGCCGGTCTGCACAACAAGAGCAGTTTCCAACCCCCGAGAGATCATAATGGGGTTGAAGCCTTTGTACAAACGGTTATGTCACAAATAGAGTCCTTAAAAACATCCTCTAGAGTAGAACCAAATTGGCATAATGTATCTAGGGCAGAAATGTCAGCTATTAAAGGTTTACAACAAAACACTACAATTACCATCAAACCTGCGGATAAGGGGGGTGCCATCGTTGTGATGGACACCCCCCAATACCTCGCGGAGATTGATCGTCAATTGAGTGACAATACGGTATATACTAAAATTTTGATTGACCCTTTGAAAAGTATACAAGGTGAGATCTATGGTGTCCTATCCCAAGCACTTGAAGATGGCATTATAGATGAAGATCTGCATCGATTTCTGCTTAAAGATTATCCATGTACACCAGTGTTCTATACACTGCCAAAGATCCATAAGAACCTGCGAAGTCCCCCCGGTAGACCCATAGTCTCCGGGCGGGACTCCGTATTCTCCCCTATTGCAGTGTATTTAGATAGGGTACTACATAATTTTGCCACCAGTGCTATATCGTATGTACAGGACACCACTGATTTCCTCAACAAAATTCATGATTTACAATGTCCCCCACACACCGTGTTGGTATCATTTGACATCGTCAATTTATATACATCCATTGACCACAACCGTGGCATTGAAGCTGTATCCAAATGCCTGAATGGATCAGAGATGACAGAGGGTGCCTGTTCCCTTGTTCTGGACCTATTGGGGATCATCCTCAGACGGAATTATTTCCTGTTTGGGGATGATCTCTATGTCCAGAACAGGGGTACAGCCATGGGCTCTAACGCGGCGCCATGCTATGCGAACATTTACATGGCGGACATTGAAACTACTTACATATACCGATCGGCCCTGTTCAGACACGTACAGACGTGGCTTCGTTACATTGACGACACGTTTGTCGTCTGGACAGGGTCAATTGTGGAATTGGATCAATTTTTTGTTGAAATTAATAACATTTTCCCAGAATTGGAGTTCACAATGGTGAAATCCACCGAATCACTTCAGTTTCTCGACACAACTGTATATCTATGTGACCAGAAATTGACCACAGATTTATTTACAAAGGAGACAGATAGGAACAATTTGTTATTTTTTGACAGTTTTCACCCCAGATCCATGGTCAAATCCTTACCATGGAGCCAGATGTTGAGGGTGAAGCGAATCGTTTCACCCTCTAAACATCTGGAAGATAGATTGGACGAAATGTGTTCTAAATTCAAGAAAAGAGGTTATCCCCAGAATCTCCTATCTAAACATAGATCAAGATTATCTGAGATCACTAGAAGTGAGTTATTACAACCCAAGATAAAGAACACCACTGATAGAATACCTTTTGTATCTACGTTCACCACGCTGAGTAACAAAATTGCTGCCATAATAAGGAATAATTGGAGTATCATACAACGTACAACTAACCTTGCTAACCCCCCTGTAATGGCGTACCGCAGAGGGCGCAATTTCAGGGATATGTTAGTAAAATCTGACATTGGTAGTGACAAACAGAGAAAAAAACAAGAGATACAGTGGCTGGGCAGAAAGAAGGGAAATTTCCCTTGTTTTGGCTGCAGCCACTGCAACAATATTATCAAAGGGGACAGTTTCTCTCATCCACAAACAGGAGAAAGATTTACCATTGAGGACCGTTTCACATGCAGGTCATCATTTGTGGTGTACCTGCTACAATGCCCTTGTGGGCTATATTATGTGGGGGAAACCACAAACGAATGCCGCATTCGGCTCAATGGTCATAAGTCTTCCATTAGGACAGGCAAAGTGGACCTCCCCATCCCCCGACATTTTCTAGAGAAGGGCCATAATATTAGCCAGTTACGTTTCCGGATCATCGACCATGTCCCCCCGCTTAGACGCGGTGGGGACAGGGAGAGGATCCTGAAACAAAAAGAACTTAAATGGATTCACAGATTAAACACTTTGCATCCACAGGGACTTAATGTAGATTTTAATTTGAAACCTTTTATGTGAAATGGATTCATGTGTGACTTCTAACTATTTTCTTTATTCATTTATTCACAATTTTGTTTCATTTGTATATTCATTTTTCATTATTTACTTTTATTTTTTACCATTTATTTTTTATTTTCATTTTTCAATTATTTACTTTTTCTCATTTTTCTATTTATTTATTTTTTATTTTTTATATTTTATTTTTTATTTATTATTTTTTATTTTTTATTTTTTATTTTTTATTATTTTTTATTACTTATTTTTTATTATTTATTATTTATTATTTATTATATATTTATTATTTATTTTTTATTTTTTATTTTTTATTTATTATTTATTTTATGGTTTCCTATTTTTTATTATTTTCGTCTATTTATTTATTTTGTATTATTTTTCATTATTATTCTTCATTTTTCACTATTAATTATTATTTTTTATTTATTTATCATTTTTTATTTTTTATTTTTCATTTTTTATTTTTTATAAAAAAATTTTTTCAAAAATTTTTTTTCATTAATTACTATTAATTATTTTTTATTTTTTATTTTTTCACTCTTTATTCATTTTTTACTTTTATCTATTTATTTTTTATTTATATTTTTTATATTTTTATTTTTTTATTTCTATCTTTATTTTTATTTTTTATTTATTTATTTTTTCTTTTTTATTTATTTATCTTTTTAATTTATTATTTATTTTTTATTTTTTATTTTTTCTTTATATTTTTCACGTTTTCTCTTTTTCTTTTGTCCTTTTTTTACTTTTCTCTATATAGGAATACGTGAATACTTTCTTTATAATGATAAACGATGGGAGGCGTTGGTTTTATTACATTTTTAACTCTGTGTAATTTTTTGTATTTTTGTATCATTTTTAGACACTTTGTTCACACTTAACCCACATGGAGCGAGAAGACGCACGGAACTTTACGCAATTCTACCGAGGAATATACATAACCCCTTCTTTTTTCAATATACACTGTCGTCAATTTTCAGTCTGTCTTATAAGTATTCCTATTGGCCATGATCCGGGTGAATATAGTTCACAGAGCTGCTGCAGTTATTGACAGCGGTCTCTGTGCACTCACTGCAAGACGGCCAGAATCGATGCACGGAGTGCCCGCGCATGCGCAGATTGTTTTCTGACGGCACTGGGGAATGAAGGCTGGGCGGAGACCCATGTGTGATCCGCGCAGCCGCAGCTCCTTTGTTTACAAACGGAGGAACGAACAGACGGCAACTTAGATGTATATGAATGGTTACAACTATCAACAATCGGAGTATCGGAAACGAATTGCTGATCCCTGCGGACTCCGTCGCTCCATGTGGGGAAGTAATAATGTTTATATTTATAGAGCTTAAGTCTGTTATTTGACATTTTGACAGATTTGTTATCACATGACCGCCCATCTACCCAATCATGGGTGGAGGGTGGACACAATGTCTAATGATTGATATAATGCACCTGTACTGTCACCAATCATGTTCCTTCACTACATATATAAGTTTGATCCATTGTTATTTGCACTATGCTTGAGAAAGGCTCACTTTTAGCCGAAACGTTGCTGTTATTGATGCAATAAACATCAGTTTGCTATTATACTGGACCTGGCGATTGTTGCTGTTTCCTTTGGAGAGATTATATATATATATATATATATATATATATGCGCACACACACACATAGATATAAACGTATTCTCCGTTGAGATATTGCAGCCGCTGCTGTGTCCAGGCCCAGGAGCCTTAGCACTGTGCTGTGATGTCACTCAATACCACTGACATCACTAGGTGTAAACAACATCTCTCCTTTGCTGTGTATGTGACTATGGAGCTGTTTGGTGATGTCGTCTATTACGGCCTTCATAGAAGCAACAGGAGATTGTTGCATCCATCTTGAACCCTCAGAACTACAGTGCTATGATGTCACTCACTTCCACAGGCCTTGCAGAGTGTAAACAACAACAACCCAGCTTTGTTGTGTATGTAACCATAGGGATTTGTGATGTCACCTAGAACCTTCACAGCAGCGACAGCTTTATGAGGAGCATCAGCACTGCTCTGCCTGAGCAGAACCATCACCGCCATAGGTTGTCAAATAACCCGGATTTAACCCACACAGGTAAGTCCAATGGGGTGCAGGCATGTCCTCTATGCTTACAGCTTCCCGTGGGTGTTGGTTTGATACCGTTTGGGGACAGCCAAGGAGGCATCTGCAGGCAACAAAGGTAGGTGTGTGCTTGTGTGTGTGTTTCCTATGCAGATCCTAAGCCCAGTGTCACATGCAAGTAGGAGGAGTAAGAAGGGTTCCTGGCAAATCCGGGTTATGGATTGCATTTAAAAAGGCCCCGTGGGAGTGCAATGGGCCCCTGTCTTGCTGCTTAGCAATAATGGTATGGGTTTAGGTTCTGCTGTGTGTACTGGTGGTTGACTGCCCCCCAGCCCAGAGTGTGCATGGAAAATTGTCTGGCAGCCTCCCTGACAGCAAGCAGTGATAGTGCCCATGAAGGGGACCTTGTTGGGCCCGCCCCTTTCACGGTTATCGCTTCTCGGCCTTTTGGCTAAGATCAAGTGTAGTATCTGTTCTTATCAGTTTAATATCTGATACGTCCCCTATCTGGGGACCATATATTAAATGGATTTTTGAGAACGGGGGCCGATTTCGAAGCTTGCTTCCGTCGCCCTATGCATTGACCCGATATGGCAGTATCTTCGGGTACAGTGCACCACCCCCTTACAGGGTTAAAAAGAAAGATTCCTACTTTCATTGCTACCTGCTTGCTGGCTAGCCAGCTAGCCAGCCCTGTGGGCCTTGCTGCTGCTGCAGCCAAAAAACAAAAGGTGGTGCTGCTGCTGCTTCTGCTGCTTCTGCTTCTGCTTGTGTCTGGCCCCTGTTGGAGCGTCCAGGCACAGGACTTCTGCTGCTGCTGACTAAATGGCCTCCTTAATTGGATCATTTGAGTAGCCAGCACACCTGTGCAGGTAGGGCATGACATGATAGGCAGCTGCCTTGATAGCGGGTGGGTGCTGAATGTTCCTAATTGACAAAATAAGATTAATGCTTATGAAGAAATATAAAATCTCATCCCTTCCCCAATATCGCGCCACACCCCTACCCCTTAATTCCCTGGTTGAACTTGATGGACATATGTCTTTTTTCGACCGTACTAACTATGTAACTATGTAACATAACATGGGGGGGGGGGGTCTCCTGGCTGTTCACACAGGTGTGTCATTGCTGTACATTGACCATGCATTGCTTCTGTGGTATTGCAAAGGCAAAGACAAATGCTTCCAGCCATCCATTGCACTAATGGATTGGTCATCAGCTGGCTGTCTATGTCCCGCATCAATATAGACCAAAGTACAGAGGGTTAGGCTATGCTATTGTGCACCTACCTGATGCATCAGAAGGTGCGAGGCCCTTGCTAAATTCTGTGCACAGACTTTGAGATCTATGCTTTAGACTGTATCTAAACCTGCTCCAACATGGACTGACATTCTGGCCTACTTTCAGCCGATGCGACTTGTCTGTCGCTGAACAGTCGCTTTTTATGTATTCAGCACCTATGTATAATGTTGTAAAAATGCTCTAGAAGCTAAAGTCGCAGAAATGTCACACATATTTGGCCTGCAACTTTCTGTGCGACAAATTCAGACAGGAAAAATCAGTATAAATCCTTAGAAAATTATCCCCCAGTGTCTCCATCTGCTGGCGGTATTGAATAAGCATTGCTGCACTGATGGGGTATGCATTAGACGAAAAAAAAGAAGAAAAAGAAGAATAATACGCCCAGAAAAGAGGCGAAAAGGAGAAAAACGTAAAAAAACGTGAAAAAAAAGTAAGAGGAAGAGAAGGGAAAAAAAGGTGGAAATGGGTTTAAAAGTGATTTCGGCGGAGAAATATATATATATATATATATATATATATATATATATATATATGCGCACACACACACATAGATATAAACGTATTCTCCGTTGAGATATTGCAGCCGCTGCTGTGTCCAGGCCCAGGAGCCTTAGCACTGTGCTGTGATGTCACTCAATACCACTGACATCACTAGGTGTAAACAACATCTCTCCTTTGCTGTGTATGTGACTATGGAGCTGTTTGGTGATGTCGTCTATTACGGCCTTCATAGAAGCAACAGGAGATTGTTGCATCCATCTTGAACCCTCAGAACTACAGTGCTATGATGTCACTCACTTCCACAGGCCTTGCAGAGTGTAAACAACAACAACCCAGCTTTGTTGTGTATGTAACCATAGGGATTTGTGATGTCACCTAGAACCTTCACAGCAGCGACAGCTTTATGAGGAGCATCAGCACTGCTCTGCCTGAGCAGAACCATCACCGCCATAGGTTGTCAAATAACCCGGATTTAACCCACACAGGTAAGTCCAATGGGGTGCAGGCATGTCCTCTATGCTTACAGCTTCCCGTGGGTGTTGGTTTGATACCGTTTGGGGACAGCCAAGGAGGCATCTGCAGGCAACAAAGGTAGGTGTGTGCTTGTGTGTGTGTTTCCTATGCAGATCCTAAGCCCAGTGTCACATGCAAGTAGGAGGAGTAAGAAGGGTTCCTGGCAAATCCGGGTTATGGATTGCATTTAAAAAGGCCCCGTGGGAGTGCAATGGGCCCCTGTCTTGCTGCTTAGCAATAATGGTATGGGTTTAGGTTCTGCTGTGTGTACTGGTGGTTGACTGCCCCCCAGCCCAGAGTGTGCATGGAAAATTGTCTGGCAGCCTCCCTGACAGCAAGCAGTGATAGTGCCCATGAAGGGGACCTTGTTGGGCCCGCCCCTTTCACGGTTATCGCTTCTCGGCCTTTTGGCTAAGATCAAGTGTAGTATCTGTTCTTATCAGTTTAATATCTGATACGTCCCCTATCTGGGGACCATATATTAAATGGATTTTTGAGAACGGGGGCCGATTTCGAAGCTTGCTTCCGTCGCCCTATGCATTGACCCGATATGGCAGTATCTTCGGGTACAGTGCACCACCCCCTTACAGGGTTAAAAAGAAAGATTCCTACTTTCATTGCTACCTGCTTGCTGGCTAGCCAGCTAGCCAGCCCTGTGGGCCTTGCTGCTGCTGCAGCCAAAAAACAAAAGGTGGTGCTGCTGCTGCTTCTGCTGCTTCTGCTTCTGCTTGTGTCTGGCCCCTGTTGGAGCGTCCAGGCACAGGACTTCTGCTGCTGCTGACTAAATGGCCTCCTTAATTGGATCATTTGAGTAGCCAGCACACCTGTGCAGGTAGGGCATGACATGATAGGCAGCTGCCTTGATAGCGGGTGGGTGCTGAATGTTCCTAATTGACAAAATAAGATTAATGCTTATGAAGAAATATAAAATCTCATCCCTTCCCCAATATCGCGCCACACCCCTACCCCTTAATTCCCTGGTTGAACTTGATGGACATATGTCTTTTTTCGACCGTACTAACTATGTAACTATGTAACATAACATGGGGGGGGGGGGGGGGTCTCCTGGCTGTTCACACAGGTGTGTCATTGCTGTACATTGACCATGCATTGCTTCTGTGGTATTGCAAAGGCAAAGACAAATGCTTCCAGCCATCCATTGCACTAATGGATTGGTCATCAGCTGGCTGTCTATGTCCCGCATCAATATAGACCAAAGTACAGAGGGTTAGGCTATGCTATTGTGCACCTACCTGATGCATCAGAAGGTGCGAGGCCCTTGCTAAATTCTGTGCACAGACTTTGAGATCTATGCTTTAGACTGTATCTAAACCTGCTCCAACATGGACTGACATTCTGGCCTACTTTCAGCCGATGCGACTTGTCTGTCGCTGAACAGTCGCTTTTTATGTATTCAGCACCTATGTATAATGTTGTAAAAATGCTCTAGAAGCTAAAGTCGCAGAAATGTCACACATATTTGGCCTGCAACTTTCTGTGCGACAAATTCAGACAGGAAAAATCAGTATAAATCCTTAGAAAATTATCCCCCAGTGTCTCCATCTGCTGGCGGTATTGAATAAGCATTGCTGCACTGATGGGGTATGCATTAGACGAAAAAAAAGAAGAAAAAGAAGAATAATACGCCCAGAAAAGAGGCGAAAAGGAGAAAAACGTAAAAAAACGTGAAAAAAAAGTAAGAGGAAGAGAAGGGAAAAAAAGGTGGAAATGGGTTTAAAAGTGATTTCGGCGGAGAAATATATATATATATATATATATATATATATATATATATATATATGCGCACACACACACATAGATATAAACGTATTCTCCGTTGAGATATTGCAGCCGCTGCTGTGTCCAGGCCCAGGAGCCTTAGCACTGTGCTGTGATGTCACTCAATACCACTGACATCACTAGGTGTAAACAACATCTCTCCTTTGCTGTGTATGTGACTATGGAGCTGTTTGGTGATGTCGTCTATTACGGCCTTCATAGAAGCAACAGGAGATTGTTGCATCCATCTTGAACCCTCAGAACTACAGTGCTATGATGTCACTCACTTCCACAGGCCTTGCAGAGTGTAAACAACAACAACCCAGCTTTGTTGTGTATGTAACCATAGGGATTTGTGATGTCACCTAGAACCTTCACAGCAGCGACAGCTTTATGAGGAGCATCAGCACTGCTCTGCCTGAGCAGAACCATCACCGCCATAGGTTGTCAAATAACCCGGATTTAACCCACACAGGTAAGTCCAATGGGGTGCAGGCATGTCCTCTATGCTTACAGCTTCCCGTGGGTGTTGGTTTGATACCGTTTGGGGACAGCCAAGGAGGCATCTGCAGGCAACAAAGGTAGGTGTGTGCTTGTGTGTGTGTTTCCTATGCAGATCCTAAGCCCAGTGTCACATGCAAGTAGGAGGAGTAAGAAGGGTTCCTGGCAAATCCGGGTTATGGATTGCATTTAAAAAGGCCCCGTGGGAGTGCAATGGGCCCCTGTCTTGCTGCTTAGCAATAATGGTATGGGTTTAGGTTCTGCTGTGTGTACTGGTGGTTGACTGCCCCCCAGCCCAGAGTGTGCATGGAAAATTGTCTGGCAGCCTCCCTGACAGCAAGCAGTGATAGTGCCCATGAAGGGGACCTTGTTGGGCCCGCCCCTTTCACGGTTATCGCTTCTCGGCCTTTTGGCTAAGATCAAGTGTAGTATCTGTTCTTATCAGTTTAATATCTGATACGTCCCCTATCTGGGGACCATATATTAAATGGATTTTTGAGAACGGGGGCCGATTTCGAAGCTTGCTTCCGTCGCCCTATGCATTGACCCGATATGGCAGTATCTTCGGGTACAGTGCACCACCCCCTTACAGGGTTAAAAAGAAAGATTCCTACTTTCATTGCTACCTGCTTGCTGGCTAGCCAGCTAGCCAGCCCTGTGGGCCTTGCTGCTGCTGCAGCCAAAAAACAAAAGGTGGTGCTGCTGCTGCTTCTGCTTCTGCTTGTGTCTGGCCCCTGTTGGAGCGTCCAGGCACAGGACTTCTGCTGCTGCTGACTAAATGGCCTCCTTAATTGGATCATTTGAGTAGCCAGCACACCTGTGCAGGTAGGGCATGACATGATAGGCAGCTGCCTTGATAGCGGGTGGGTGCTGAATGTTCCTAATTGACAAAATAAGATTAATGCTTATGAAGAAATATAAAATCTCATCCCTTCCCCAATATCGCGCCACACCCCTACCCCTTAATTCCCTGGTTGAACTTGATGGACATATGTCTTTTTTCGACCGTACTAACTATGTAACTATGTAACATAACATGGGGGGGGGGGGGTCTCCTGGCTGTTCACACAGGTGTGTCATTGCTGTACATTGACCATGCATTGCTTCTGTGGTATTGCAAAGGCAAAGACAAATGCTTCCAGCCATCCATTGCACTAATGGATTGGTCATCAGCTGGCTGTCTATGTCCCGCATCAATATAGACCAAAGTACAGAGGGTTAGGCTATGCTATTGTGCACCTACCTGATGCATCAGAAGGTGCGAGGCCCTTGCTAAATTCTGTGCACAGACTTTGAGATCTATGCTTTAGACTGTATCTAAACCTGCTCCAACATGGACTGACATTCTGGCCTACTTTCAGCCGATGCGACTTGTCTGTCGCTGAACAGTCGCTTTTTATGTATTCAGCACCTATGTATAATGTTGTAAAAATGCTCTAGAAGCTAAAGTCGCAGAAATGTCACACATATTTGGCCTGCAACTTTCTGTGCGACAAATTCAGACAGGAAAAATCAGTATAAATCCTTAGAAAATTATCCCCCAGTGTCTCCATCTGCTGGCGGTATTGAATAAGCATTGCTGCACTGATGGGGTATGCATTAGACGAAAAAAAAGAAGAAAAAGAAGAATAATACGCCCAGAAAAGAGGCGAAAAGGAGAAAAACGTAAAAAAACGTGAAAAAAAAGTAAGAGGAAGAGAAGGGAAAAAAAGGTGGAAATGGGTTTAAAAGTGATTTCGGCGGAGAATATATATATATATATATATATATATATATATATATATATATATATATGCGCACACACACACATAGATATAAACGTATTCTCCGTTGAGATATTGCAGCCGCTGCTGTGTCCAGGCCCAGGAGCCTTAGCACTGTGCTGTGATGTCACTCAATACCACTGACATCACTAGGTGTAAACAACATCTCTCCTTTGCTGTGTATGTGACTATGGAGCTGTTTGGTGATGTCGTCTATTACGGCCTTCATAGAAGCAACAGGAGATTGTTGCATCCATCTTGAACCCTCAGAACTACAGTGCTATGATGTCACTCACTTCCACAGGCCTTGCAGAGTGTAAACAACAACAACCCAGCTTTGTTGTGTATGTAACCATAGGGATTTGTGATGTCACCTAGAACCTTCACAGCAGCGACAGCTTTATGAGGAGCATCAGCACTGCTCTGCCTGAGCAGAACCATCACCGCCATAGGTTGTCAAATAACCCGGATTTAACCCACACAGGTAAGTCCAATGGGGTGCAGGCATGTCCTCTATGCTTACAGCTTCCCGTGGGTGTTGGTTTGATACCGTTTGGGGACAGCCAAGGAGGCATCTGCAGGCAACAAAGGTAGGTGTGTGCTTGTGTGTGTGTTTCCTATGCAGATCCTAAGCCCAGTGTCACATGCAAGTAGGAGGAGTAAGAAGGGTTCCTGGCAAATCCGGGTTATGGATTGCATTTAAAAAGGCCCCGTGGGAGTGCAATGGGCCCCTGTCTTGCTGCTTAGCAATAATGGTATGGGTTTAGGTTCTGCTGTGTGTACTGGTGGTTGACTGCCCCCCAGCCCAGAGTGTGCATGGAAAATTGTCTGGCAGCCTCCCTGACAGCAAGCAGTGATAGTGCCCATGAAGGGGACCTTGTTGGGCCCGCCCCTTTCACGGTTATCGCTTCTCGGCCTTTTGGCTAAGATCAAGTGTAGTATCTGTTCTTATCAGTTTAATATCTGATACGTCCCCTATCTGGGGACCATATATTAAATGGATTTTTGAGAACGGGGGCCGATTTCGAAGCTTGCTTCCGTCGCCCTATGCATTGACCCGATATGGCAGTATCTTCGGGTACAGTGCACCACCCCCTTACAGGGTTAAAAAGAAAGATTCCTACTTTCATTGCTACCTGCTTGCTGGCTAGCCAGCTAGCCAGCCCTGTGGGCCTTGCTGCTGCTGCAGCCAAAAAACAAAAGGTGGTGCTGCTGCTGCTTCTGCTGCTTCTGCTTCTGCTTGTGTCTGGCCCCTGTTGGAGCGTCCAGGCACAGGACTTCTGCTGCTGCTGACTAAATGGCCTCCTTAATTGGATCATTTGAGTAGCCAGCACACCTGTGCAGGTAGGGCATGACATGATAGGCAGCTGTCTTGATAGCGGGTGGGTGCTGAATGTTCCTAATTGACAAAATAAGATTAATGCTTATGAAGAAATATAAAATCTCATCCCTTCCCCAATATCGCGCCACACCCCTACCCCTTAATTCCCTGGTTGAACTTGATGGACATATGTCTTTTTTCGACCGTACTAACTATGTAACTATGTAACATAACATGGGGGGGGGGGGGGGGTCTCCTGGCTGTTCACACAGGTGTGTCATTGCTGTACATTGACCATGCATTGCTTCTGTGGTATTGCAAAGGCAAAGACAAATGCTTCCAGCCATCCATTGCACTAATGGATTGGTCATCAGCTGGCTGTCTATGTCCCGCATCAATATAGACCAAAGTACAGAGGGTTAGGCTATGCTATTGTGCACCTACCTGATGCATCAGAAGGTGCGAGGCCCTTGCTAAATTCTGTGCACAGACTTTGAGATCTATGCTTTAGACTGTATCTAAACCTGCTCCAACATGGACTGACATTCTGGCCTACTTTCAGCCGATGCGACTTGTCTGTCGCTGAACAGTCGCTTTTTATGTATTCAGCACCTATGTATAATGTTGTAAAAATGCTCTAGAAGCTAAAGTCGCAGAAATGTCACACATATTTGGCCTGTAACTTTCTGTGCGACAAATTCAGACAGGAAAAATCAGTATAAATCCTTAGAAAATTATCCCCCAGTGTCTCCATCTGCTGGCGGTATTGAATAAGCATTGCTGCACTGATGGGGTATGCATTAGACGAAAAAAAAGAAGAAAAAGAAGAATAATACGCCCAGAAAAGAGGCGAAAAGGAGAAAAACGTAAAAAAACGTGAAAAAAAAGTAAGAGGAAGAGAAGAGAAAAAAAGGTGGAAATGGGTTTAAAAGTGATTTCGGCGGAGAAATATATATATATATATATATATATATATATATATATATATATATGCGCACACACACACATAGATATAAACGTATTCTCCGTTGAGATATTGCAGCCGCTGCTGTGTCCAGGCCCAGGAGCCTTAGCACTGTGCTGTGATGTCACTCAATACCACTGACATCACTAGGTGTAAACAACATCTCTCCTTTGCTGTGTATGTGACTATGGAGCTGTTTGGTGATGTCGTCTATTACGGCCTTCATAGAAGCAACAGGAGATTGTTGCATCCATCTTGAACCCTCAGAACTACAGTGCTATGATGTCACTCACTTCCACAGGCCTTGCAGAGTGTAAACAACAACAACCCAGCTTTGTTGTGTATGTAACCATAGGGATTTGTGATGTCACCTAGAACCTTCACAGCAGCGACAGCTTTATGAGGAGCATCAGCACTGCTCTGCCTGAGCAGAACCATCACCGCCATAGGTTGTCAAATAACCCGGATTTAACCCACACAGGTAAGTCCAATGGGGTGCAGGCATGTCCTCTATGCTTACAGCTTCCCGTGGGTGTTGGTTTGATACCGTTTGGGGACAGCCAAGGAGGCATCTGCAGGCAACAAAGGTAGGTGTGTGCTTGTGTGTGTGTTTCCTATGCAGATCCTAAGCCCAGTGTCACATGCAAGTAGGAGGAGTAAGAAGGGTTCCTGGCAAATCCGGGTTATGGATTGCATTTAAAAAGGCCCCGTGGGAGTGCAATGGGCCCCTGTCTTGCTGCTTAGCAATAATGGTATGGGTTTAGGTTCTGCTGTGTGTACTGGTGGTTGACTGCCCCCCAGCCCAGAGTGTGCATGGAAAATTGTCTGGCAGCCTCCCTGACAGCAAGCAGTGATAGTGCCCATGAAGGGGACCTTGTTGGGCCCGCCCCTTTCACGGTTATCGCTTCTCGGCCTTTTGGCTAAGATCAAGTGTAGTATCTGTTCTTATCAGTTTAATATCTGATACGTCCCCTATCTGGGGACCATATATTAAATGGATTTTTGAGAACGGGGGCCGATTTCGAAGCTTGCTTCCGTCGCCCTATGCATTGACCCGATATGGCAGTATCTTCGGGTACAGTGCACCACCCCCTTACAGGGTTAAAAAGAAAGATTCCTACTTTCATTGCTACCTGCTTGCTGGCTAGCCAGCTAGCCAGCCCTGTGGGCCTTGCTGCTGCTGCAGCCAAAAAACAAAAGGTGGTGCTGCTGCTGCTTCTGCTGCTTCTGCTTCTGCTTGTGTCTGGCCCCTGTTGGAGCGTCCAGGCACAGGACTTCTGCTGCTGCTGACTAAATGGCCTCCTTAATTGGATCATTTGAGTAGCCAGCACACCTGTGCAGGTAGGGCATGACATGATAGGCAGCTGCCTTGATAGCGGGTGGGTGCTGAATGTTCCTAATTGACAAAATAAGATTAATGCTTATGAAGAAATATAAAATCTCATCCCTTCCCCAATATCGCGCCACACCCCTACCCCTTAATTCCCTGGTTGAACTTGATGGACATATGTCTTTTTTCGACCGTACTAACTATGTAACTATGTAACATAACATGGGGGGGGGGGGTCTCCTGGCTGTTCACACAGGTGTGTCATTGCTGTACATTGACCATGCATTGCTTCTGTGGTATTGCAAAGGCAAAGACAAATGCTTCCAGCCATCCATTGCACTAATGGATTGGTCATCAGCTGGCTGTCTATGTCCCGCATCAATATAGACCAAAGTACAGAGGGTTAGGCTATGCTATTGTGCACCTACCTGATGCATCAGAAGGTGCGAGGCCCTTGCTAAATTCTGTGCACAGACTTTGAGATCTATGCTTTAGACTGTATCTAAACCTGCTCCAACATGGACTGACATTCTGGCCTACTTTCAGCCGATGCGACTTGTCTGTCGCTGAACAGTCGCTTTTTATGTATTCAGCACCTATGTATAATGTTGTAAAAATGCTCTAGAAGCTAAAGTCGCAGAAATGTCACACATATTTGGCCTGCAACTTTCTGTGCGACAAATTCAGACAGGAAAAATCAGTATAAATCCTTAGAAAATTATCCCCCAGTGTCTCCATCTGCTGGCGGTATTGAATAAGCATTGCTGCACTGATGGGGTATGCATTAGACGAAAAAAAAGAAGAAAAAGAAGAATAATACGCCCAGAAAAGAGGCGAAAAGGAGAAAAACGTAAAAAAACGTGAAAAAAAAGTAAGAGGAAGAGAAGGGAAAAAAAGGTGGAAATGGGTTTAAAAGTGATTTCGGCGGAGAAACATATATATATATATATATATATATATATATATATATATATGCGCACACACACACATAGATATAAACGTATTCTCCGTTGAGATATTGCAGCCGCTGCTGTGTCCAGGCCCAGGAGCCTTAGCACTGTGCTGTGATGTCACTCAATACCACTGACATCACTAGGTGTAAACAACATCTCTCCTTTGCTGTGTATGTGACTATGGAGCTGTTTGGTGATGTCGTCTATTACGGCCTTCATAGAAGCAACAGGAGATTGTTGCATCCATCTTGAACCCTCAGAACTACAGTGCTATGATGTCACTCACTTCCACAGGCCTTGCAGAGTGTAAACAACAACAACCCAGCTTTGTTGTGTATGTAACCATAGGGATTTGTGATGTCACCTAGAACCTTCACAGCAGCGACAGCTTTATGAGGAGCATCAGCACTGCTCTGCCTGAGCAGAACCATCACCGCCATAGGTTGTCAAATAACCCGGATTTAACCCACACAGGTAAGTCCAATGGGGTGCAGGCATGTCCTCTATGCTTACAGCTTCCCGTGGGTGTTGGTTTGATACCGTTTGGGGACAGCCAAGGAGGCATCTGCAGGCAACAAAGGTAGGTGTGTGCTTGTGTGTGTGTTTCCTATGCAGATCCTAAGCCCAGTGTCACATGCAAGTAGGAGGAGTAAGAAGGGTTCCTGGCAAATCCGGGTTATGGATTGCATTTAAAAAGGCCCCGTGGGAGTGCAATGGGCCCCTGTCTTGCTGCTTAGCAATAATGGTATGGGTTTAGGTTCTGCTGTGTGTACTGGTGGTTGACTGCCCCCCAGCCCAGAGTGTGCATGGAAAATTGTCTGGCAGCCTCCCTGACAGCAAGCAGTGATAGTGCCCATGAAGGGGACCTTGTTGGGCCCGCCCCTTTCACGGTTATCGCTTCTCGGCCTTTTGGCTAAGATCAAGTGTAGTATCTGTTCTTATCAGTTTAATATCTGATACGTCCCCTATCTGGGGACCATATATTAAATGGATTTTTGAGAACGGGGGCCGATTTCGAAGCTTGCTTCCGTCGCCCTATGCATTGACCCGATATGGCAGTATCTTCGGGTACAGTGCACCACCCCCTTACAGGGTTAAAAAGAAAGATTCCTACTTTCATTGCTACCTGCTTGCTGGCTAGCCAGCTAGCCAGCCCTGTGGGCCTTGCTGCTGCTGCAGCCAAAAAACAAAAGGTGGTGCTGCTGCTGCTTCTGCTGCTTCTGCTTCTGCTTGTGTCTGGCCCCTGTTGGAGCGTCCAGGCACAGGACTTCTGCTGCTGCTGACTAAATGGCCTCCTTAATTGGATCATTTGAGTAGCCAGCACACCTGTGCAGGTAGGGCATGACATGATAGGCAGCTGCCTTGATAGCGGGTGGGTGCTGAATGTTCCTAATTGACAAAATAAGATTAATGCTTATGAAGAAATATAAAATCTCATCCCTTCCCCAATATCGCGCCACACCCCTACCCCTTAATTCCCTGGTTGAACTTGATGGACATATGTCTTTTTTCGACCGTACTAACTATGTAACTATGTAACATAACATGGGGGGGGGGGGTCTCCTGGCTGTTCACACAGGTGTGTCATTGCTGTACATTGACCATGCATTGCTTCTGTGGTATTGCAAAGGCAAAGACAAATGCTTCCAGCCATCCATTGCACTAATGGATTGGTCATCAGCTGGCTGTCTATGTCCCGCATCAATATAGACCAAAGTACAGAGGGTTAGGCTATGCTATTGTGCACCTACCTGATGCATCAGAAGGTGCGAGGCCCTTGCTAAATTCTGTGCACAGACTTTGAGATCTATGCTTTAGACTGTATCTAAACCTGCTCCAACATGGACTGACATTCTGGCCTACTTTCAGCCGATGCGACTTGTCTGTCGCTGAACAGTCGCTTTTTATGTATTCAGCACCTATGTATAATGTTGTAAAAATGCTCTAGAAGCTAAAGTCGCAGAAATGTCACACATATTTGGCCTGCAACTTTCTGTGCGACAAATTCAGACAGGAAAAATCAGTATAAATCCTTAGAAAATTATCCCCCAGTGTCTCCATCTGCTGGCGGTATTGAATAAGCATTGCTGCACTGATGGGGTATGCATTAGACGAAAAAAAAGAAGAAAAAGAAGAATAATACGCCCAGAAAAGAGGCGAAAAGGAGAAAAACGTAAAAAAACGTGAAAAAAAAGTAAGAGGAAGAGAAGGGAAAAAAAGGTGGAAATGGGTTTAAAAGTGATTTCGGCGGAGAAACATATATATATATATATATATATATATATATATATATATATATATATGCGCACACACACACATAGATATAAACGTATTCTCCGTTGAGATATTGCAGCCGCTGCTGTGTCCAGGCCCAGGAGCCTTAGCACTGTGCTGTGATGTCACTCAATACCACTGACATCACTAGGTGTAAACAACATCTCTCCTTTGCTGTGTATGTGACTATGGAGCTGTTTGGTGATGTCGTCTATTACGGCCTTCATAGAAGCAACAGGAGATTGTTGCATCCATCTTGAACCCTCAGAACTACAGTGCTATGATGTCACTCACTTCCACAGGCCTTGCAGAGTGTAAACAACAACAACCCAGCTTTGTTGTGTATGTAACCATAGGGATTTGTGATGTCACCTAGAACCTTCACAGCAGCGACAGCTTTATGAGGAGCATCAGCACTGCTCTGCCTGAGCAGAACCATCACCGCCATAGGTTGTCAAATAACCCGGATTTAACCCACAAAGGTAAGTCCAATGGGGTGCAGGCATGTCCTCTATGCTTACAGCTTCCCGTGGGTGTTGGTTTGATACCGTTTGGGGACAGCCAAGGAGGCATCTGCAGGCAACAAAGGTAGGTGTGTGCTTGTGTGTGTGTTTCCTATGCAGATCCTAAGCCCAGTGTCACATGCAAGTAGGAGGAGTAAGAAGGGTTCCTGGCAAATCCGGGTTATGGATTGCATTTAAAAAGGCCCCGTGGGAGTGCAATGGGCCCCTGTCTTGCTGCTTAGCAATAATGGTATGGGTTTAGGTTCTGCTGTGTGTACTGGTGGTTGACTGCCCCCCAGCCCAGAGTGTGCATGGAAAATTGTCTGGCAGCCTCCCTGACAGCAAGCAGTGATAGTGCCCATGAAGGGGACCTTGTTGGGCCCGCCCCTTTCACGGTTATCGCTTCTCGGCCTTTTGGCTAAGATCAAGTGTAGTATCTGTTCTTATCAGTTTAATATCTGATACGTCCCCTATCTGGGGACCATATATTAAATGGATTTTTGAGAACGGGGGCCGATTTCGAAGCTTGCTTCCGTCGCCCTATGCATTGACCCGATATGGCAGTATCTTCGGGTACAGTGCACCACCCCCTTACAGGGTTAAAAAGAAAGATTCCTACTTTCATTGCTACCTGCTTGCTGGCTAGCCAGCTAGCCAGCCCTGTGGGCCTTGCTGCTGCTGCAGCCAAAAAACAAAAGGTGGTGCTGCTGCTGCTTCTGCTGCTTCTGCTTCTGCTTGTGTCTGGCCCCTGTTGGAGCGTCCAGGCACAGGACTTCTGCTGCTGCTGACTAAATGGCCTCCTTAATTGGATCATTTGAGTAGCCAGCACACCTGTGCAGGTAGGGCATGACATGATAGGCAGCTGCCTTGATAGCGGGTGGGTGCTGAATGTTCCTAATTGACAAAATAAGATTAATGCTTATGAAGAAATATAAAATCTCATCCCTTCCCCAATATCGCGCCACACCCCTACCCCTTAATTCCCTGGTTGAACTTGATGGACATATGTCTTTTTTCGACCGTACTAACTATGTAACTATGTAACATAACATGGGGGGGGGGGGGTCTCCTGGCTGTTCACACAGGTGTGTCATTGCTGTACATTGACCATGCATTGCTTCTGTGGTATTGCAAAGGCAAAGACAAATGCTTCCAGCCATCCATTGCACTAATGGATTGGTCATCAGCTGGCTGTCTATGTCCCGCATCAATATAGACCAAAGTACAGAGGGTTAGGCTATGCTATTGTGCACCTACCTGATGCATCAGAAGGTGCGAGGCCCTTGCTAAATTCTGTGCACAGACTTTGAGATCTATGCTTTAGACTGTATCTAAACCTGCTCCAACATGGACTGACATTCTGGCCTACTTTCAGCCGATGCGACTTGTCTGTCGCTGAACAGTCGCTTTTTATGTATTCAGCACCTATGTATAATGTTGTAAAAATGCTCTAGAAGCTAAAGTCGCAGAAATGTCACACATATTTGGCCTGCAACTTTCTGTGCGACAAATTCAGACAGGAAAAATCAGTATAAATCCTTAGAAAATTATCCCCCAGTGTCTCCATCTGCTGGCGGTATTGAATAAGCATTGCTGCACTGATGGGGTATGCATTAGACGAAAAAAAAGAAGAAAAAGAAGAATAATACGCCCAGAAAAGAGGCGAAAAGGAGAAAAACGTAAAAAAACGTGAAAAAAAAGTAAGAGGAAGAGAAGGGAAAAAAAGGTGGAAATGGGTTTAAAAGTGATTTCGGCGGAGAAATATATATATATATATATATATATATATATATATATATGCGCACACACACACATAGATATAAACGTATTCTCCGTTGAGATATTGCAGCCGCTGCTGTGTCCAGGCCCAGGAGCCTTAGCACTGTGCTGTGATGTCACTCAATACCACTGACATCACTAGGTGTAAACAACATCTCTCCTTTGCTGTGTATGTGACTATGGAGCTGTTTGGTGATGTCGTCTATTACGGCCTTCATAGAAGCAACAGGAGATTGTTGCATCCATCTTGAACCCTCAGAACTACAGTGCTATGATGTCACTCACTTCCACAGGCCTTGCAGAGTGTAAACAACAACAACCCAGCTTTGTTGTGTATGTAACCATAGGGATTTGTGATGTCACCTAGAACCTTCACAGCAGCGACAGCTTTATGAGGAGCATCAGCACTGCTCTGCCTGAGCAGAACCATCACCGCCATAGGTTGTCAAATAACCCGGATTTAACCCACACAGGTAAGTCCAATGGGGTGCAGGCATGTCCTCTATGCTTACAGCTTCCCGTGGGTGTTGGTTTGATACCGTTTGGGGACAGCCAAGGAGGCATCTGCAGGCAACAAAGGTAGGTGTGTGCTTGTGTGTGTGTTTCCTATGCAGATCCTAAGCCCAGTGTCACATGCAAGTAGGAGGAGTAAGAAGGGTTCCTGGCAAATCCGGGTTATGGATTGCATTTAAAAAGGCCCCGTGGGAGTGCAATGGGCCCCTGTCTTGCTGCTTAGCAATAATGGTATGGGTTTAGGTTCTGCTGTGTGTACTGGTGGTTGACTGCCCCCCAGCCCAGAGTGTGCATGGAAAATTGTCTGGCAGCCTCCCTGACAGCAAGCAGTGATAGTGCCCATGAAGGGGACCTTGTTGGGCCCGCCCCTTTCACGGTTATCGCTTCTCGGCCTTTTGGCTAAGATCAAGTGTAGTATCTGTTCTTATCAGTTTTCATGCTGGTGGGGATGGGTGCTGCATGGAGGATGCAGGTGTACCAGGGCTTTCCGGGGCTGGTTCTGAGGAATCAGCTCGACGGCTGCCCCGATGTGACCTGTTCCCTCCGGGTCTCGCCATGAGGCTGAGAGGGTCTAGAGCCGAGGTACTTTTGTGCCTCGGGGAGTGGTGACCCCGAGGTGCCGAAACTCACTGGGAGAATAGGCTCACTGAGTTGAAGCACGGGCACCATAATCTCTTCACCTTGTGGCACTCACCTCTTGATTCCCGGCCTTCTGGCTAGGATCAGAGAAATTTTTATAGATCCGGCCGGATGTCCGGGCAGTATATCTGCACACATTCACTTATTTATTTATTTTTTGTCTCACTGTGTCACTTTTTGCGTGTTGTGTGTTCACAGGATTTGTCAGGATGCGGTAGCCCTTCTGGGTGTCCCTCCTGGCGGTCTAGGGGAGGTGTGTGTGGCCATTAGGTTCCGCACCTCCCTGCAAACACCCCGGGTACTCCTGCTTCGCAGGGTACCTACCGTAATCGGCTCTGCGGGCAGATACCTTGGCTAACGCCAAGGGGGATGCCGGGAGCATTTGTGGTCTCCTAGTAGCTTCGGCGAAAAGGGACATCGAACCCGGAACCTCGCAGGTACCTTTTGGTCCGGAGGCGAAGGGTAAGGTTTGTTGGGGGGCCTCTCTCCTATCGGAGAAGGGCTTGCGATAGACCGCATCCTTTGTGCACGTTTTTTTTAGTGTAACACGTTTGCACTTTTTCTTGCACTTTGGGTGAATCGAAAGCACGTTCCTCGGCTTTAAAAAAAAAAAAAAAAAAAAAAAAAAAAAAAAATCTGTTCTTATCAGTTTAATATCTGATACGTCCCCTATCTGGGGACCATATATTAAATGGATTTTTGAGAACGGGGGCCGATTTCGAAGCTTGCTTCCGTCGCCCTATGCATTGACCCGATATGGCAGTATCTTCGGGTACAGTGCACCACCCCCTTACAGGGTTAAAAAGAAAGATTCCTACTTTCATTGCTACCTGCTTGCTGGCTAGCCAGCTAGCCAGCCCTGTGGGCCTTGCTGCTGCTGCAGCCAAAAAACAAAAGGTGGTGCTGCTGCTGCTTCTGCTGCTTCTGCTTCTGCTTGTGTCTGGCCCCTGTTGGAGCGTCCAGGCACAGGACTTCTGCTGCTGCTGACTAAATGGCCTCCTTAATTGGATCATTTGAGTAGCCAGCACACCTGTGCAGGTAGGGCATGACATGATAGGCAGCTGCCTTGATAGCGGGTGGGTGCTGAATGTTCCTAATTGACAAAATAAGATTAATGCTTATGAAGAAATATAAAATCTCATCCCTTCCCCAATATCGCGCCACACCCCTACCCCTTAATTCCCTGGTTGAACTTGATGGACATATGTCTTTTTTCGACCGTACTAACTATGTAACTATGTAACATAACATGGGGGGGGGGGGTCTCCTGGCTGTTCACACAGGTGTGTCATTGCTGTACATTGACCATGCATTGCTTCTGTGGTATTGCAAAGGCAAAGACAAATGCTTCCAGCCATCCATTGCACTAATGGATTGGTCATCAGCTGGCTGTCTATGTCCCGCATCAATATAGACCAAAGTACAGAGGGTTAGGCTATGCTATTGTGCACCTACCTGATGCATCAGAAGGTGCGAGGCCCTTGCTAAATTCTGTGCACAGACTTTGAGATCTATGCTTTAGACTGTATCTAAACCTGCTCCAACATGGACTGACATTCTGGCCTACTTTCAGCCGATGCGACTTGTCTGTCGCTGAACAGTCGCTTTTTATGTATTCAGCACCTATGTATAATGTTGTAAAAATGCTCTAGAAGCTAAAGTCGCAGAAATGTCACACATATTTGGCCTGCAACTTTCTGTGCGACAAATTCAGACAGGAAAAATCAGTATAAATCCTTAGAAAATTATCCCCCAGTGTCTCCATCTGCTGGCGGTATTGAATAAGCATTGCTGCACTGATGGGGTATGCATTAGACGAAAAAAAAGAAGAAAAAGAAGAATAATACGCCCAGAAAAGAGGCGAAAAGGAGAAAAACGTAAAAAAACGTGAAAAAAAAGTAAGAGGAAGAGAAGGGAAAAAAAGGTGGAAATGGGTTTAAAAGTGATTTCGGCGGAGAAACATATATATATATATATATATATATATATATATATATATGCGCACACACACACATAGATATAAACGTATTCTCCGTTGAGATATTGCAGCCGCTGCTGTGTCCAGGCCCAGGAGCCTTAGCACTGTGCTGTGATGTCACTCAATACCACTGACATCACTAGGTGTAAACAACATCTCTCCTTTGCTGTGTATGTGACTATGGAGCTGTTTGGTGATGTCGTCTATTACGGCCTTCATAGAAGCAACAGGAGATTGTTGCATCCATCTTGAACCCTCAGAACTACAGTGCTATGATGTCACTCACTTCCACAGGCCTTGCAGAGTGTAAACAACAACAACCCAGCTTTGTTGTGTATGTAACCATAGGGATTTGTGATGTCACCTAGAACCTTCACAGCAGCGACAGCTTTATGAGGAGCATCAGCACTGCTCTGCCTGAGCAGAACCATCACCGCCATAGGTTGTCAAATAACCCGGATTTAACCCACAAAGGTAAGTCCAATGGGGTGCAGGCATGTCCTCTATGCTTACAGCTTCCCGTGGGTGTTGGTTTGATACCGTTTGGGGACAGCCAAGGAGGCATCTGCAGGCAACAAAGGTAGGTGTGTGCTTGTGTGTGTGTTTCCTATGCAGATCCTAAGCCCAGTGTCACATGCAAGTAGGAGGAGTAAGAAGGGTTCCTGGCAAATCCGGGTTATGGATTGCATTTAAAAAGGCCCCGTGGGAGTGCAATGGGCCCCTGTCTTGCTGCTTAGCAATAATGGTATGGGTTTAGGTTCTGCTGTGTGTACTGGTGGTTGACTGCCCCCCAGCCCAGAGTGTGCATGGAAAATTGTCTGGCAGCCTCCCTGACAGCAAGCAGTGATAGTGCCCATGAAGGGGACCTTGTTGGGCCCGCCCCTTTCACGGTTATCGCTTCTCGGCCTTTTGGCTAAGATCAAGTGTAGTATCTGTTCTTATCAGTTTAATATCTGATACGTCCCCTATCTGGGGACCATATATTAAATGGATTTTTGAGAACGGGGGCCGATTTCGAAGCTTGCTTCCGTCGCCCTATGCATTGACCCGATATGGCAGTATCTTCGGGTACAGTGCACCACCCCCTTACAGGGTTAAAAAGAAAGATTCCTACTTTCATTGCTACCTGCTTGCTGGCTAGCCAGCTAGCCAGCCCTGTGGGCCTTGCTGCTGCTGCAGCCAAAAAACAAAAGGTGGTGCTGCTGCTGCTTCTGCTGCTTCTGCTTCTGCTTGTGTCTGGCCCCTGTTGGAGCGTCCAGGCACAGGACTTCTGCTGCTGCTGACTAAATGGCCTCCTTAATTGGATCATTTGAGTAGCCAGCACACCTGTGCAGGTAGGGCATGACATGATAGGCAGCTGCCTTGATAGCGGGTGGGTGCTGAATGTTCCTAATTGACAAAATAAGATTAATGCTTATGAAGAAATATAAAATCTCATCCCTTCCCCAATATCGCGCCACACCCCTACCCCTTAATTCCCTGGTTGAACTTGATGGACATATGTCTTTTTTCGACCGTACTAACTATGTAACTATGTAACATAACATGGGGGGGGGGGGTCTCCTGGCTGTTCACACAGGTGTGTCATTGCTGTACATTGACCATGCATTGCTTCTGTGGTATTGCAAAGGCAAAGACAAATGCTTCCAGCCATCCATTGCACTAATGGATTGGTCATCAGCTGGCTGTCTATGTCCCGCATCAATATAGACCAAAGTACAGAGGGTTAGGCTATGCTATTGTGCACCTACCTGATGCATCAGAAGGTGCGAGGCCCTTGCTAAATTCTGTGCACAGACTTTGAGATCTATGCTTTAGACTGTATCTAAACCTGCTCCAACATGGACTGACATTCTGGCCTACTTTCAGCCGATGCGACTTGTCTGTCGCTGAACAGTCGCTTTTTATGTATTCAGCACCTATGTATAATGTTGTAAAAATGCTCTAGAAGCTAAAGTCGCAGAAATGTCACACATATTTGGCCTGCAACTTTCTGTGCGACAAATTCAGACAGGAAAAATCAGTATAAATCCTTAGAAAATTATCCCCCAGTGTCTCCATCTGCTGGCGGTATTGAATAAGCATTGCTGCACTGATGGGGTATGCATTAGACGAAAAAAAAGAAGAAAAAGAAGAATAATACGCCCAGAAAAGAGGCGAAAAGGAGAAAAACGTAAAAAAACGTGAAAAAAAAGTAAGAGGAAGAGAAGGGAAAAAAAGGTGGAAATGGGTTTAAAAGTGATTTCGGCGGAGAAATATATATATATATATATATATATATATATATATATATATATATATATATATATGCGCACACACACACATAGATATAAACGTATTCTCCGTTGAGATATTGCAGCCGCTGCTGTGTCCAGGCCCAGGAGCCTTAGCACTGTGCTGTGATGTCACTCAATACCACTGACATCACTAGGTGTAAACAACATCTCTCCTTTGCTGTGTATGTGACTATGGAGCTGTTTGGTGATGTCGTCTATTACGGCCTTCATAGAAGCAACAGGAGATTGTTGCATCCATCTTGAACCCTCAGAACTACAGTGCTATGATGTCACTCACTTCCACAGGCCTTGCAGAGTGTAAACAACAACAACCCAGCTTTGTTGTGTATGTAACCATAGGGATTTGTGATGTCACCTAGAACCTTCACAGCAGCGACAGCTTTATGAGGAGCATCAGCACTGCTCTGCCTGAGCAGAACCATCACCGCCATAGGTTGTCAAATAACCCGGATTTAACCCACACAGGTAAGTCCAATGGGGTGCAGGCATGTCCTCTATGCTTACAGCTTCCCGTGGGTGTTGGTTTGATACCGTTTGGGGACAGCCAAGGAGGCATCTGCAGGCAACAAAGGTAGGTGTGTGCTTGTGTGTGTGTTTCCTATGCAGATCCTAAGCCCAGTGTCACATGCAAGTAGGAGGAGTAAGAAGGGTTCCTGGCAAATCCGGGTTATGGATTGCATTTAAAAAGGCCCCGTGGGAGTGCAATGGGCCCCTGTCTTGCTGCTTAGCAATAATGGTATGGGTTTAGGTTCTGCTGTGTGTACTGGTGGTTGACTGCCCCCCAGCCCAGAGTGTGCATGGAAAATTGTCTGGCAGCCTCCCTGACAGCAAGCAGTGATAGTGCCCATGAAGGGGACCTTGTTGGGCCCGCCCCTTTCACGGTTATCGCTTCTCGGCCTTTTGGCTAAGATCAAGTGTAGTATCTGTTCTTATCAGTTTTCATGCTGGTGGGGATGGGTGCTGCATGGAGGATGCAGGTGTACCAGGGCTTTCCGGGGCTGGTTCTGAGGAATCAGCTCGACGGCTGCCCCGATGTGACCTGTTCCCTCCGGGTCTCGCCATGAGGCTGAGAGGGTCTAGAGCCGAGGTACTTTTGTGCCTCGGGGAGTGGTGACCCCGAGGTGCCGAAACTCACTGGGAGAATAGGCTCACTGAGTTGAAGCACGGGCACCATAATCTCTTCACCTTGTGGCACTCACCTCTTGATTCCCGGCCTTCTGGCTAGGATCAGAGAAATTTTTATAGATCCGGCCGGATGTCCGGGCAGTATATCTGCACACATTCACTTATTTATTTATTTTTTGTCTCACTGTGTCACTTTTTGCGTGTTGTGTGTTCACAGGATTTGTCAGGATGCGGTAGCCCTTCTGGGTGTCCCTCCTGGCGGTCTAGGGGAGGTGTGTGTGGCCATTAGGTTCCGCACCTCCCTGCAAACACCCCGGGTACTCCTGCTTCGCAGGGTACCTACCGTAATCGGCTCTGCGGGCAGATACCTTGGCTAACGCCAAGGGGGATGCCGGGAGCATTTGTGGTCTCCTAGTAGCTTCGGCGAAAAGGGACATCGAACCCGGAACCTCGCAGGTACCTTTTGGTCCGGAGGCGAAGGGTAAGGTTTGTTGGGGGGCCTCTCTCCTATCGGAGAAGGGCTTGCGATAGACCGCATCCTTTGTGCACGTTTTTTTTAGTGTAACACGTTTGCACTTTTTCTTGCACTTTGGGTGAATCGAAAGCACGTTCCTCGGCTTTAAAAAAAAAAAAAAAAAAAAAAAAAAAAAAAAAATCTGTTCTTATCAGTTTAATATCTGATACGTCCCCTATCTGGGGACCATATATTAAATGGATTTTTGAGAACGGGGGCCGATTTCGAAGCTTGCTTCCGTCGCCCTATGCATTGACCCGATATGGCAGTATCTTCGGGTACAGTGCACCACCCCCTTACAGGGTTAAAAAGAAAGATTCCTACTTTCATTGCTACCTGCTTGCTGGCTAGCCAGCTAGCCAGCCCTGTGGGCCTTGCTGCTGCTGCAGCCAAAAAACAAAAGGTGGTGCTGCTGCTGCTTCTGCTGCTTCTGCTTCTGCTTGTGTCTGGCCCCTGTTGGAGCGTCCAGGCACAGGACTTCTGCTGCTGCTGACTAAATGGCCTCCTTAATTGGATCATTTGAGTAGCCAGCACACCTGTGCAGGTAGGGCATGACATGATAGGCAGCTGCCTTGATAGCGGGTGGGTGCTGAATGTTCCTAATTGACAAAATAAGATTAATGCTTATGAAGAAATATAAAATCTCATCCCTTCCCCAATATCGCGCCACACCCCTACCCCTTAATTCCCTGGTTGAACTTGATGGACATATGTCTTTTTTCGACCGTACTAACTATGTAACTATGTAACATAACATGGGGGGGGGGGGGGGTCTCCTGGCTGTTCACACAGGTGTGTCATTGCTGTACATTGACCATGCATTGCTTCTGTGGTATTGCAAAGGCAAAGACAAATGCTTCCAGCCATCCATTGCACTAATGGATTGGTCATCAGCTGGCTGTCTATGTCCCGCATCAATATAGACCAAAGTACAGAGGGTTAGGCTATGCTATTGTGCACCTACCTGATGCATCAGAAGGTGCGAGGCCCTTGCTAAATTCTGTGCACAGACTTTGAGATCTATGCTTTAGACTGTATCTAAACCTGCTCCAACATGGACTGACATTCTGGCCTACTTTCAGCCGATGCGACTTGTCTGTCGCTGAACAGTCGCTTTTTATGTATTCAGCACCTATGTATAATGTTGTAAAAATGCTCTAGAAGCTAAAGTCGCAGAAATGTCAAACATATTTGGCCTGCAACTTTCTGTGCGACAAATTCAGACAGGAAAAATCAGTATAAATCCTTAGAAAATTATCCCCCAGTGTCTCCATCTGCTGGCGGTATTGAATAAGCATTGCTGCACTGATGGGGTATGCATTAGACGAAAAAAAAGAAGAAAAAGAAGAATAATACGCCCAGAAAAGAGGCGAAAAGGAGAAAAACGTAAAAAAACGTGAAAAAAAAGTAAGAGGAAGAGAAGGGAAAAAAAGGTGGAAATGGGTTTAAAAGTGATTTCGGCGGAGAAATATATATATATATATATATATATATATATATATATATATATGCACACACACACACATAGATATAAACGTATTCTCCGTTGAGATATTGCAGCCGCTGCTGTGTCCAGGCCCAGGAGCCTTAGCACTGTGCTGTGATGTCACTCAATACCACTGACATCACTAGGTGTAAACAACATCTCTCCTTTGCTGTGTATGTGACTATGGAGCTGTTTGGTGATGTCGTCTATTACGGCCTTCATAGAAGCAACAGGAGATTGTTGCATCCATCTTGAACCCTCAGAACTACAGTGCTATGATGTCACTCACTTCCACAGGCCTTGCAGAGTGTAAACAACAACAACCCAGCTTTGTTGTGTATGTAACCATAGGGATTTGTGATGTCACCTAGAACCTTCACAGCAGCGACAGCTTTATGAGGAGCATCAGCACTGCTCTGCCTGAGCAGAACCATCACCGCCATAGGTTGTCAAATAACCCGGATTTAACCCACACAGGTAAGTCCAATGGGGTGCAGGCATGTCCTCTATGCTTACAGCTTCCCGTGGGTGTTGGTTTGATACCGTTTGGGGACAGCCAAGGAGGCATCTGCAGGCAACAAAGGTAGGTGTGTGCTTGTGTGTGTGTTTCCTATGCAGATCCTAAGCCCAGTGTCACATGCAAGTAGGAGGAGTAAGAAGGGTTCCTGGCAAATCCGGGTTATGGATTGCATTTAAAAAGGCCCCGTGGGAGTGCAATGGGCCCCTGTCTTGCTGCTTAGCAATAATGGTATGGGTTTAGGTTCTGCTGTGTGTACTGGTGGTTGACTGCCCCCCAGCCCAGAGTGTGCATGGAAAATTGTCTGGCAGCCTCCCTGACAGCAAGCAGTGATAGTGCCCATGAAGGGGACCTTGTTGGGCCCGCCCCTTTCACGGTTATCGCTTCTCGGCCTTTTGGCTAAGATCAAGTGAAGTATCTGTTCTTATCAGTTTAATATCTGATACGTCCCCTATCTGGGGACCATATATTAAATGGATTTTTGAGAACGGGGGCTGATTTCGAAGCTTGCTTCCGTCGCCCTATGCATTGACCCGATATGGCAGTATCTTCGGGTACAGTGCACCACCCCCTTACAGGGTTAAAAAGAAAGATTCCTACTTTCATTGCTACCTGCTTGCTGGCTAGCCAGCTAGCCAGCCCTGTGGGCCTTGCTGCTGCTGCAGCCAAAAAACAAAAGGTGGTGCTGCTGCTGCTTCTGCTGCTTCTGCTTCTGCTTGTGTCTGGCCCCTGTTGGAGCGTCCAGGCACAGGACTTCTGCTGCTGCTGACTAAATGGCCTCCTTAATTGGATCATTTGAGTAGCCAGCACACCTGTGCAGGTAGGGCATGACATGATAGGCAGCTGCCTTGATAGCGGGTGGGTGCTGAATGTTCCTAATTGACAAAATAAGATTAATGCTTATGAAGAAATATAAAATCTCATCCCTTCCCCAATATCGCGCCACACCCCTACCCCTTAATTCCCTGGTTGAACTTGATGGACATATGTCTTTTTTCGACCGTACTAACTATGTAACTATGTAACATAACATGGGGGGGGGGGGGGTCTCCTGGCTGTTCACACAGGTGTGTCATTGCTGTACATTGACCATGCATTGCTTCTGTGGTATTGCAAAGGCAAAGACAAATGCTTCCAGCCATCCATTGCACTAATGGATTGGTCATCAGCTGGCTGTCTATGTCCCGCATCAATATAGACCAAAGTACAGAGGGTTAGGCTATGCTATTGTGCACCTACCTGATGCATCAGAAGGTGCGAGGCCCTTGCTAAATTCTGTGCACAGACTTTGAGATCTATGCTTTAGACTGTATCTAAACCTGCTCCAACATGGACTGACATTCTGGCCTACTTTCAGCCGATGCGACTTGTCTGTCGCTGAACAGTCGCTTTTTATGTATTCAGCACCTATGTATAATGTTGTAAAAATGCTCTAGAAGCTAAAGTCGCAGAAATGTCACACATATTTGGCCTGCAACTTTCTGTGCGACAAATTCAGACAGGAAAAATCAGTATAAATCCTTAGAAAATTATCCCCCAGTGTCTCCATCTGCTGGCGGTATTGAATAAGCATTGCTGCACTGATGGGGTATGCATTAGACGAAAAAAAAGAAGAAAAAGAAGAATAATACGCCCAGAAAAGAGGCGAAAAGGAGAAAAACGTAAAAAAACGTGAAAAAAAAGTAAGAGGAAGAGAAGGGAAAAAAAGGTGGAAATGGGTTTAAAAGTGATTTCGGCGGAGAAATATATATATATATATATATATATATATATATATATATATATATATATATATATATATATATATATATATATATGCGCACACACACACATAGATATAAACGTATTCTCCGTTGAGATATTGCAGCCGCTGCTGTGTCCAGGCCCAGGAGCCTTAGCACTGTGCTGTGATGTCACTCAATACCACTGACATCACTAGGTGTAAACAACATCTCTCCTTTGCTGTGTATGTGACTATGGAGCTGTTTGGTGATGTCGTCTATTACGGCCTTCATAGAAGCAACAGGAGATTGTTGCATCCATCTTGAACCCTCAGAACTACAGTGCTATGATGTCACTCACTTCCACAGGCCTTGCAGAGTGTAAACAACAACAACCCAGCTTTGTTGTGTATGTAACCATAGGGATTTGTGATGTCACCTAGAACCTTCACAGCAGCGACAGCTTTATGAGGAGCATCAGCACTGCTCTGCCTGAGCAGAACCATCACCGCCATAGGTTGTCAAATAACCCGGATTTAACCCACACAGGTAAGTCCAATGGGGTGCAGGCATGTCCTCTATGCTTACAGCTTCCCGTGGGTGTTGGTTTGATACCGTTTGGGGACAGCCAAGGAGGCATCTGCAGGCAACAAAGGTAGGTGTGTGCTTGTGTGTGTGTTTCCTATGCAGATCCTAAGCCCAGTGTCACATGCAAGTAGGAGGAGTAAGAAGGGTTCCTGGCAAATCCGGGTTATGGATTGCATTTAAAAAGGCCCCGTGGGAGTGCAATGGGCCCCTGTCTTGCTGCTTAGCAATAATGGTATGGGTTTAGGTTCTGCTGTGTGTACTGGTGGTTGACTGCCCCCCAGCCCAGAGTGTGCATGGAAAATTGTCTGGCAGCCTCCCTGACAGCAAGCAGTGATAGTGCCCATGAAGGGGACCTTGTTGGGCCCGCCCCTTTCACGGTTATCGCTTCTCGGCCTTTTGGCTAAGATCAAGTGTAGTATCTGTTCTTATCAGTTTTCATGCTGGTGGGGATGGGTGCTGCATGGAGGATGCAGGTGTACCAGGGCTTTCCGGGGCTGGTTCTGAGGAATCAGCTCGACGGCTGCCCCGATGTGACCTGTTCCCTCCGGGTCTCGCCATGAGGCTGAGAGGGTCTAGAGCCGAGGTACTTTTGTGCCTCGGGGAGTGGTGACCCCGAGGTGCCGAAACTCACTGGGAGAATAGACTCACTGGGTTGAAGCACGGGCACCATAATCTCTTCACCTTGTGGCACTCACCTCTTGATTCCCGGCCTTCTGGCTAGGATCAGAGAAATTTTTATAGATCCGGCCGGATGTCCGGGCAGTATATCTGCACACATTCACTTATTTATTTCTTTTTTGTCTCACTGTGTCACTTTTTGCGTGTTGTGTGTTCACAGGATTTGTCAGGATGCGGTAGCCCTTCTGGGTGTCCCTCCTGGCGGTCTAGGGGAGGTGTGTGTGGCCATTAGGTTCCGCACCTCCCTGCAAACACCCCGGGTACTCCTGCTTTGGCAGGGTACCTACCGTAATCGGCTCTGCGGGCAGATACCTTGGCTAATGCCAAGGGGGATGCCGGGAGCATTTGTGGTCCCCTAGTAGCTTCGGCGAAAAGGGACATCGAACCTGGAACCTCGCAGGTACCTTTTGGTCCGGAGGCGAAGGGTAAGGTTTGTTGGGGGGCCTCTCTCCTATCGGAGAAGGGCTTGCGATAGACCGCATCCTTTGTGCACGTTTTTTTTAGTGTAACACGTTTGCACTTTTTCTTGCACTTTGGGTGAATCGAAAGCACGTTCCTCGGCTTTAGATAAAAAAAAAAAAAAAATCTGTTCTTATCAGTTTAATATCTGATACGTCCCCTATCTGGGGACCATATATTAAATGGATTTTTGAGAACGGGGGCCGATTTCGAAGCTTGCTTCCGTCGCCCTATGCATTGACCCGATATGGCAGTATCTTCGGGTACAGTGCACCACCCCCTTACAGGGTTAAAAAGAAAGATTCCTACTTTCATTGCTACCTGCTTGCTGGCTAGCCAGCTAGCCAGCCCTGTGGGCCTTGCTGCTGCTGCAGCCAAAAAACAAAAGGTGGTGCTGCTGCTGCTTCTGCTGCTTCTGCTTCTGCTTGTGTCTGGCCCCTGTTGGAGCGTCCAGGCACAGGACTTCTGCTGCTGCTGACTAAATGGCCTCCTTAATTGGATCATTTGAGTAGCCAGCACACCTGTGCAGGTAGGGCATGACATGATAGGCAGCTGCCTTGATAGCGGGTGGGTGCTGAATGTTCCTAATTGACAAAATAAGATTAATGCTTATGAAGAAATATAAAATCTCATCCCTTCCCCAATATCGCGCCACACCCCTACCCCTTAATTCCCTGGTTGAACTTGATGGACATATGTCTTTTTTCGACCGTACTAACTATGTAACTATGTAACATAACATGGGGGGGGGGGGGGGGGTCTCCTGGCTGTTCACACAGGTGTGTCATTGCTGTACATTGACCATGCATTGCTTCTGTGGTATTGCAAAGGCAAAGACAAATGCTTCCAGCCATCCATTGCACTAATGGATTGGTCATCAGCTGGCTGTCTATGTCCCGCATCAATATAGACCAAAGTACAGAGGGTTAGGCTATGCTATTGTGCACCTACCTGATGCATCAGAAGGTGCGAGGCCCTTGCTAAATTCTGTGCACAGACTTTGAGATCTATGCTTTAGACTGTATCTAAACCTGCTCCAACATGGACTGACATTCTGGCCTACTTTCAGACGATGCGACTTGTCTGTCGCTGAACAGTCGCTTTTTATGTATTCAGCACCTATGTATAATGTTGTAAAAATGCTCTAGAAGCTAAAGTCGCAGAAATGTCACACATATTTGGCCTGCAACTTTCTGTGCGACAAATTCAGACAGGAAAAATCAGTATAAATCCTTAGAAAATTATCCCCCAGTGTCTCCATCTGCTGGCGGTATTGAATAAGCATTGCTGCACTGATGGGGTATGCATTAGACGAAAAAAAAGAAAAAAAAGAAGAATAATACGCCCAGAAAAGAGGCGAAAAGGAGAAAAACGTAAAAAAACGTGAAAAAAAAGTAAGAGGAAGAGAAGGGAAAAAAAGGTGGAAATGGGTTTAAAAGTGATTTCGGCGGAGAAATATATATATATATATATATATATATATATATATATATATATATATGCGCACACACACACATAGATATAAACGTATTCTCCGTTGAGATATTGCAGCCGCTGCTGTGTCCAGGCCCAGGAGCCTTAGCACTGTGCTGTGATGTCACTCAATACCACTGACATCACTAGGTGTAAACAACATCTCTCCTTTGCTGTGTATGTGACTATGGAGCTGTTTGGTGATGTCGTCTATTACGGCCTTCATAGAAGCAACAGGAGATTGTTGCATCCATCTTGAACCCTCAGAACTACAGTGCTATGATGTCACTCACTTCCACAGGCCTTGCAGAGTGTAAACAACAACAACCCAGCTTTGTTGTGTATGTAACCATAGGGATTTGTGATGTCACCTAGAACCTTCACAGCAGCGACAGCTTTATGAGGAGCATCAGCACTGCTCTGCCTGAGCAGAACCATCACCGCCATAGGTTGTCAAATAACCCGGATTTAACCCACACAGGTAAGTCCAATGGGGTGCAGGCATGTCCTCTATGCTTACAGCTTCCCGTGGGTGTTGGTTTGATACCGTTTGGGGACAGCCAAGGAGGCATCTGCAGGCAACAAAGGTAGGTGTGTGCTTGTGTGTGTGTTTCCTATGCAGATCCTAAGCCCAGTGTCACATGCAAGTAGGAGGAGTAAGAAGGGTTCCTGGCAAATCCGGGTTATGGATTGCATTTAAAAAGGCCCCGTGGGAGTGCAATGGGCCCCTGTCTTGCTGCTTAGCAATAATGGTATGGGTTTAGGTTCTGCTGTGTGTACTGGTGGTTGACTGCCCCCCAGCCCAGAGTGTGCATGGAAAATTGTCTGGCAGCCTCCCTGACAGCAAGCAGTGATAGTGCCCATGAAGGGGACCTTGTTGGGCCCGCCCCTTTCACGGTTATCGCTTCTCGGCCTTTTGGCTAAGATCAAGTGTAGTATCTGTTCTTATCAGTTTAATATCTGATACGTCCCCTATCTGGGGACCATATATTAAATGGATTTTTGAGAACGGGGGCCGATTTCGAAGCTTGCTTCCGTCGCCCTATGCATTGACCCGATATGGCAGTATCTTCGGGTACAGTGCACCACCCCCTTACAGGGTTAAAAAGAAAGATTCCTACTTTCATTGCTACCTGCTTGCTGGCTAGCCAGCTAGCCAGCCCTGTGGGCCTTGCTGCTGCTGCAGCCAAAAAACAAAAGGTGGTGCTGCTGCTGCTTCTGCTGCTTCTGCTTCTGCTTGTGTCTGGCCCCTGTTGGAGCGTCCAGGCACAGGACTTCTGCTGCTGCTGACTAAATGGCCTCCTTAATTGGATCATTTGAGTAGCCAGCACACCTGTGCAGGTAGGGCATGACATGATAGGCAGCTGCCTTGATAGCGGGTGGGTGCTGAATGTTCCTAATTGACAAAATAAGATTAATGCTTATGAAGAAATATAAAATCTCATCCCTTCCCCAATATCGCGCCACACCCCTACCCCTTAATTCCCTGGTTGAACTTGATGGACATATGTCTTTTTTCGACCGTACTAACTATGTAACTATGTAACATAACATGGGGGGGGGGGGTCTCCTGGCTGTTCACACAGGTGTGTCATTGCTGTACATTGACCATGCATTGCTTCTGTGGTATTGCAAAGGCAAAGACAAATGCTTCCAGCCATCCATTGCACTAATGGATTGGTCATCAGCTGGCTGTCTATGTCCCGCATCAATATAGACCAAAGTACAGAGGGTTAGGCTATGCTATTGTGCACCTACCTGATGCATCAGAAGGTGCGAGGCCCTTGCTAAATTCTGTGCACAGACTTTGAGATCTATGCTTTAGACTGTATCTAAACCTGCTCCAACATGGACTGACATTCTGGCCTACTTTCAGCCGATGCGACTTGTCTGTCGCTGAACAGTCGCTTTTTATGTATTCAGCACCTATGTATAATGTTGTAAAAATGCTCTAGAAGCTAAAGTCGCAGAAATGTCACACATATTTGGCCTGCAACTTTCTGTGCGACAAATTCAGACAGGAAAAATCAGTATAAATCCTTAGAAAATTATCCCCCAGTGTCTCCATCTGCTGGCGGTATTGAATAAGCATTGCTGCACTGATGGGGTATGCATTAGACGAAAAAAAAGAAGAAAAAGAAGAATAATACGCCCAGAAAAGAGGCGAAAAGGAGAAAAACGTAAAAAAACGTGAAAAAAAAGTAAGAGGAAGAGAAGGGAAAAAAAGGTGGAAATGGGTTTAAAAGTGATTTCGGCGGAGAAATATATATATATATATATATATATATATATATATATATATATATATACGCGCACACACACACATATATATAAACGTATTCTCCGTTGAGATATTGCAGCCGCTGCTGTGTCCAGGCCCAGGAGCCTTAGCACTGTGCTGTGATGTCACTCAATACCACTGACATCACTAGGTGTAAACAACATCTCTCCTTTGCTGTGTATGTGACTATGGAGCTGTTTGGACTATGGAGCTGTTTGGTGATGTCGTCTATTACGGCCTTCATAGAAGCAACAGGAGATTGTTGCATCCATCTTGAACCCTCAGAACTACAGTGCTATGATGTCACTCACTTCCACAGGCCTTGCAGAGTGTAAACAACAACAACCCAGCTTTGTTGTGTATGTAACCATAGGGATTTGTGATGTCACCTAGAACCTTCACAGCAGCGACAGCTTTATGAGGAGCATCAGCACTGCTCTGCCTGAGCAGAACCATCACCGCCATAGGTTGTCAAATAACCCGGATTTAACCCACACAGGTAAGTCCAATGGGGTGCAGGCATGTCCTCTATGCTTACAGCTTCCCGTGGGTGTTGGTTTGATACCGTTTGGGGACAGCCAAGGAGGCATCTGCAGGCAACAAAGGTAGGTGTGTGCTTGTGTGTGTGTTTCCTATGCAGATCCTAAGCCCAGTGTCACATGCAAGTAGGAGGAGTAAGAAGGGTTCCTGGCAAATCCGGGTTATGGATTGCATTTAAAAAGGCCCCGTGGGAGTGCAATGGGCCCCCTGTCTTGCTGCTTAGCAATAATGGTATGGGTTTAGGGTTCTGCTGTGTGTACTGGTGGTTGACTGCCCCCCCAGCCCAGAGTGTGCATGGAAAATTGTCTGGCAGCCTCCCTGACAGCAAGCAGTGATAGTGCCCATGAAGGGGACCTTGTTGGGCCCGCCCCTTTTCACGGTTATCGCTTCTCGGCCTTTTGGCTAAGATCAAGTGTAGTATCTGTTCTTATCAGTTTAATATCTGATACGTCCCCTATCTGGGGACCATATATTAAATGGATTTTTGAGAACGGGGGCCGATTTCGAAGCTTGCTTCCGTCGCCCTATGCATTGACCCGATATGGCAGTATCTTCGGGTACAGTGCACCACCCCCTTACAGGGTTAAAAAGAAAGATTCCTACTTTCATTGCTACCTGCTTGCTGGCTAGCCAGCTAGCCAGCCCTGTGGGCCTTGCTGCTGCTGCAGCCAAAAAACAAATGGTGGTGCTGCTGCTGCTTCTGCTGCTTCTGCTTCTGCTTGTGTCTGGCCCCTGTTGGAGCGTCCAGGCACAGGACTTCTGCTGCTGCTGACTAAATGGCCTCCTTAATTGGATCATTTGAGTAGCCAGCACACCTGTGCAGGTAGGGCATGACATGATAGGCAGCTGCCTTGATAGCGGGTGGGTGCTGAATGTTCCTAATTGACAAAATAAGATTAATGCTTATGAAGAAATATAAAATCTCATCCCTTCCCCCCCCAATATCGCGCCACACCCCTACCCCTTAATTCCCTGGTTGAACTTGATGGACATATGTCTTTTTTTCGACCGTACTAACTATGTAACTATGTAACATAACATGGGGGGGGGGGGGGTCTCCTGGCTGTTCACACAGGTGTGTCATTGCTGTACATTGACCATGCATTGCTTCTGTGGTATTGCAAAGGCAAAGACAAATGCTTCCAGCCATCCATTGCACTAATGGATTGGTCATCAGCTGGCTGTCTATGTCCCGCATCAATATAGACCAAAGTACAGAGGGTTAGGCTATGCTATTGTGCACCTACCTGATGCATCAGAAGGTGCGAGGCCCTTGCTAAATTCTGTGCACAGACTTTGAGATCTACACTTTAGACTGTATCTAAACCTGCTCCAACATGGACTGACATTCTGGCCTACTTTCAGCCGATGCGACTTGTCTGTCGCTGAACAGTCGCTTTTTATGTATTCAGCACCTATGTATAATGTTGTAAAAATGCTCTAGAAGCATAAAGTCGCAGAAATGTCACACATATTTGGCCTGCAACTTTCTGTGCGACAAATTCAGACAGGAAAAATCAGTATAAATCCTTAGAAAATTATCCCCCAGTGTCTCCATCTGCTGGCGGTATTGAATAAGCATTGCTGCACTGATGGGGTATGCATTAGACGAAAAAAAAAGAAGAAAAAGAAGAATAATACGCCCAGAAAAGAGGCGAAAAGGAGAAAAACGTAAAAAAACCGTGAAAAAAAAGTAAGAGGAAGAGAAGGGAAAAAAAGGTGGAAATGGGTTTTAAAAGTGATTTTGGCGGAGAAAATATATATATATATATATATATATATATATATATATATATACGCGCACACACACACATATATATAAACGTTATTCTCCGTTGAGATATTGCAGCCGCTGCTGTGTCCAGGCCCAGGAGCCTTAGCACTGTGCTGTGATGTCACTCAATACCACTGACATCACTAGGTGGTAAACAACATCTCTCCTTTGCTGTGTATGTGACTATGGAGCTGTTTGGTGATGTCGTCTATTACGGCCTTCATAGAAGCAACAGGAGATTGTTGCATCCATCTTGAACCCTCAGAACTACAGTGCTATGATGTCACTCACTTCCACAGGCCTTGCAGAGTGTAAACAACAACAACCCAGCTTTGTTGTGTATGTAACCATAGGGATTTGTGATGTCACCTAGAACCTTCACAGCAGCGACAGCTTTATGAGGAGCATCAGCACTGCTCTGCCTGAGCAGAACCATCACCGCCATAGGTTGTCAAATAACCCGGATTTAACCCACACAGGTAAGTCAATGGGGTGCAGGCATGTCCTCTATGCTTACAGCTTCCCGTGGGTGTTGGTTTGATACCGTTTGGGGACAGCCAAGGAGGCATCTGCAGGCAACAAAGGTAGGTGTGTGCTTGTGTGTGTGTTTCCTATGCAGATCCTAAGCCCAGTGTCACATGCAAGTAGGAGGAGTAAGAAGGGTTCCTGGCAAATCCGGGTTATGGATTGCATTTAAAAAGGCCCCGTGGGAGTGCAATGGGCCCCTGTCTTGCTGCTTAGCAATAATGGTATGGGTTTAGGTTCTGCTGTGTGTGTACTGGTGGTTGACTGCCCCCCAGCCCAGAGTGTGCATGGAAAATTGTCTGGCAGCCTCCCTGACAGCAAGCAGTGATAGTGCCCATGAAGGGGACCTTGTTGGGCCCGCCCCTTTCACGGTTATCGCTTCTCGGCCTTTTGGCTAAGATCAAGTGTAGTATCTGTTCTTATCAGTTTAATATCTGATACGTCCCCTATCTGGGGACCATATATTAAATGGATTTTTGAGAACGGGGGCCGATTTCGAAGCTTGCTTCTGTCGCCCTATGCATTGACCCGATATGGCAGTATCTTCGGGTACAGTGCACCACCCCCTTACAGGGTTAAAAAGAAAGATTCCTACTTTTCATTGCTACCTGCTTGCTGGCTAGCCAGCTAGCCAGCCCCTGTGGGCCTTGCTGCTGCTGCAGCCAAAAAACAAAAGGGTGGTGCTGCTGCTGCTTCTGCTGCTTCTGCTTCTGCTTGTGTCTGGCCCCTGTTGGAGCGTCCAGGCACAGGACTTCTGCTGCTGCTGACTAAATGGCCTCCTTAATTGGATCATTTGAGTAGCCAGCACACCTGTGCAGGTAGGGCATGACATGATAGGCAGCTGCCTTGATAGCGGGTGGGTGCTGAATGTTCCTAATTGACAAAATAAGATTAATGCTTATGAAGAAATATAAAATCTCATCCCTTCCCCAATATCGCGCCCACACCCCTACCCCTTAATTCCCTGGTTGAACTTGATGGACATATGTCTTTTTTCGACCGTACTAACTATGTAACTATGTAACATAACATGGGGGGGGGGGGGGGGTCCTCCTGGCTGTTCACACAGGTGTGTCATTGCTGTACATTGACCATGCATTGCTTCTGTGGTATTGCAAAGGCAAAGACAAATGCTTCCAGCCATCCATTGCACTAATGGATTGGTCATCAGCTGGCTGTCTATGTCCCGCATCAATATAGACCAAAGTACAGAGGGGTTAGGCTATGCTATTGTGCACCTACCTGATGCATCAGAAGGTGCGAGGCCCTTGCTAAATTCTGTGCACAGACTTTGAGATCTATGCTTTAGACTGTATCTAAACCTGCTCCAACATGGACTGACATTCTGGCCTACTTTCAGCCGATGCGACTTGTCTGTCGCTGAACAGTCGCTTTTTATGTATTCAGCACCTATGTATAATGTTGTAAAAATGCTCTAGAAGCTAAAGTCGCAGAAATGTCACACATATTTGGCCTGCAACTTTCTGTGCGACAAATTCAGACAGGAAAAATCAGTATAAATCCTTAGAAAAATTATCCCCCCAGTGTCTCCATCTGCTGGCGGTATTGAATAAGCATTGCTGCACTGATGGGGTATGCATTAGACGAAAAAAAAGAAGAAAAGAAGAATAATACGCCCAGAAAAGAGGCGAAAAGGAGAAAAACGTAAAAAAACGTGAAAAAAAAGTAAGAGGAAGAGAAGGGAAAAAAAGGTGGAAATGGGTTTAAAAGTGATTTCGGCGGAGAAATATATATATATATATATATATATATATATATATATAGCGCACACACACACATAGATATAAACGTATTCTCCGTTGAGATATTGCAGCCGCTGCTGTGTCCCAGGCCCAGGAGCCCTTAGCACTGTGCTGTGATGTCACTCAATACCACTGACATCACTAGGTGTAAACAACATCTCTCCTTTGCTGTGTATGTGACTATGGAGCTGTTTGGTGATGTCGTCTATTACGGCCTTCATAGAAGCAACAGGAGATTGTTGCATCCATCTTGAACCCTCAGAACTACAGTGCTATGATGTCACTCACTTCCACAGGCCTTGCAGAGTGTAAACAACAACAACCCAGCTTTGTTGTGTATGTAACCATAGGGATTTGTGATGTCACCTAGAACCTTCACAGCAGCGACAGCTTTATGAGGAGCATCAGCACTGCTCTGCCTGAGCAGAACCATCACCGCCATAGGTTGTCAAATAACCCGGATTTAACCCACACAGGTAAGTCCAATGGGGTGCAGGCATGTCCTCTATGCTTACAGCTTCCCGTGGGTGTTGGGTTTGATACCGTTTGGGGACAGCCAAGGAGGCATCTGCAGGCAACAAAGGTAGGTGTGTGCTTGTGTGTGTGTTTCCTATGCAGATCCTAAGCCCAGTGTGTCACATGCAAGTAGGAGGAGTAAGAAGGGTTCCTGGCAAATCCGGGTTATGGATTGCATTTAAAAAGGGCCCCGTGGGAGTGCAATGGGCCCCTGTCTTGCTGCTTAGCAATAATGGTATGGGTTTAGGTTCTGCTGTGTGTACTGGTGGTTGACTGCCCCCCAGCCCAGAGTGTGCATGGAAAATTGTCTGGCAGCCTCCCTGACAGCAAGCAGTGATAGGTGCCCATGAAGGGGACCTTGTTGGGCCCGCCCCCTTTCACGGTTATCGCTTCTCGGCCTTTTGGCTAAGATCAAGTGTAGTATCTGTTCTTATCAGTTTAATATCTGATACGTCCCCTATCTGGGGACCAATATATTAAATGGATTTTTGAGAACGGGGGCCGATTTCGAAGCTTGCTTCCGTCGCCCTATGCATTGACCCCGATATGGCAGTATCTTCGGGTACAGTGCACCACCCGCCCCTTACAGGGTTAAAAAGAAAGATTCCTACTTTCATTGCTACCCTGCTTGCTGGCTAGCCAGCTAGCCAGCCCTGTGGGCCTTGCTGCTGCTGCAGCCAAAAAACAAAAGGTGGTGCTGCTGCTGCCTTTTTCTGCTGCTTCTGCTTCTGCTTGTGTCTGGCCCCTGTTGGGAGCGTCCAGGCACAGGACTTCTGCTGCTGCTGACTAAATGGCCTCCTTAATTGGATCATTTGAGTAGCCAGCACACCTGTGCAGGTAGGGCATGACATGATAGGCAGCTGCCTTGATAGCGGCGTGGGTGCTGAATGTTCCTAATTGACAAAATAAGATTAATGCTTATGAAGAAAATATAAAATCTCATCCCTTCCCCAATATCGCGCACACACCCCTACCCCTTAATTCCCTGGTTGAACTTGATGGACATATGTCTTTTTTCGACCCGTACTAACTATGTAACTATGTAACATAACATGGGGGGGGGGGGGGGGGTCTCCTGGCTGTTCACACAGGTGTGTCATTGCTGTACATTGACCATGCATTGCTTCTGTGGTATTGCAAAGGCAAAGACAAATGCTTCCAGCCATCCATTGCACTAATGGCATTGGGTCATCAGCTGGCTGTCTATGTCCCGCATCAATATAGACCCAAAGTACAGAGGGTTAGGCTATGCTATTGTGCACCTACCTGATGCATCAGAAGGTGCGAGGCCCCTTGCTAAATTCTGTGCACAGACTTTGAGATCTATACTTTAGACTGGTATCTAAACCTGCTCCAACATGGACTGACATTCTGGCCTACTTTCAGCCCGATGCGACTTGTCTGTCGCTGAACAGTCGCTTTTTATGTATTCAGCACCTATGTATAATGTTGTAAAAAATGCTCTAGAAGCTAAAGTCGCAGAAATGTCACACATATTTGGCCTGCAACTTTCTGTGCGACAAATTCAGACAGGAAAAATCAGTATAAATCCTTAGAAAATTATCCCCCAGTGTCTCCATCTGCTGGCGGTATTGAATAAGCATTGCTGCACTGATGGGGTATGCATTAGACGAAAAAAAAGAAGAAAAAGAAGAATAATACGCCCAGAAAAGAGGCGAAAAGGAGAAAAACGTAAAAAAACGTGAAAAAAAAGTAAGAGGAAGAGAAGGGAAAAAAAGGTGGAAATGGGGTTTAAAAGTGATTTCGGCGGAGAAATATATATATATATATATATATATATATATATATATATATATATATGCGCACACACACACATAGATATAAACGTATTCTCCGTTGAGATATTGCAGCCGCTGCTGTGTCCAGGCCCAGGAGCCTTAGCACTGTGCTGTGATGTCACTCAATACCACTGACATCACTAGGTGTAAACAACATCTCTCCTTTGCTGTGTATGTGACTATGGAGCTGTTTGGTGATGTCGTCTATTACGGCCTTCATAGAAGCAACAGGAGATTGTTGCATCCATCTTGAACCCTCAGAACTACAGTGCTATGATGTCACTCACTTCCACAGGCCTTGCAGAGTGTAAACAACAACAACCCAGCTTTGTTGTGTATGTAACCATAGGGATTTGTGATGTCACCTAGAACCTTCACAGCAGCGACAGCTTTATGAGGGAGCATCAGCACTGCTCTGCCTGAGCAGAACCATCACCGCCATAGGTTGTCAAATAACCCGGATTTAACCCACACAGGTAAGTCCAATGGGGTGCAGGCATGTCCCTCTATGCTTACAGCTTCCCGTGGGTGTTGGTTTGATACCGTTTGGGGACAGCCAAGGAGGCATCTGCAGGCAACAAAGGTAGGTGTGTGCTTGTGTGTGTGTTTCCTATGCAGATCCTAAGCCCCAGTGTCACATGCAAGTAGGGAGGAGTAAGAAGGGTTCCTGGCAAATCCGGGTTATGGATTGCATTTAAAAAGGCCCCCGTGGGAGTGCAATGGGGCCCCTGTCTTGCTGCTTAGCAATAATGGTATGGGTTTAGGTTCTGCTGTGTGTACTGGTGGTTGACTGCCCCCCCAGCCCAGAGTGTGCATGGAAAATTGTCTGGCAGCCTCCCTGACAGCAAGCAGTGATAGTGCCCATGAAGGGGACCTTGTTGGGCCCGCCCCTTTCACGGTTATCGCTTCTCGGCCTTTTGGCTAAGATCAAGTGTAGTATCTGTTCTTATCAGTTTAATATCTGATACGTCCCCTATCTGGGGACCATATATTAAATGGATTTTTGAGAACGGGGGGCCGATTTCGAAGCTTGCTTCCGTCGCCCTATGCATTGACCCGATATGGCAGTATCTTCGGGTACAGTGCACCACCCCCCTTACAGGGGTTAAAAAGAAAGATTCCTACTTTCATTGCTACCTGCTTGCTGGCTAGCCAGCTAGCCAGCCCTGTGGGCCTTGCTGCTGCTGCAGCCAAAAAACAAAAGGTGGTGCTGCTGCTGCTTCTGCTGCTTCTGCTTCTGCTTGTGTCTGGCCCCTGTTGGAAGCGTCCAGGCACAGGACTTCTGCTGCTGCTGACTAAATGGCCTCCTTAATTGGATCATTTGAGTAGCCAGCACACCTGTGCAGGTAGGGCATGACATGATAGGCAGCTGCCTTGAATAGCGGGTGGGTGCTGAATGTTCCTAATTGACAAAATAAGATTAATGCTTTATGAAGAAATATAAAATCTCATCCCTTCCCCAATATCGCGCCACACCCCCCTACCCCTTAATTCCCCTGGTTGAACTTGATGGACATATGTCTTTTTTCGACCGTACTAACTATGTAACTATGTAACATAACATGGGGGGGGGGGGGGGGGTCCTCCTGGCTGTTCACACAGGTGTGTCATTGCTGTACATTGACCATGCATTGCTTCTGTGGTATTGCAAAGGCAAAGACAAATGCTTCCAGCCATCCATTGCACTAATGGATTGGTCATCAGCTGGCTGTCTATGTCCCCGCATCAATATAGACCAAAGTACAGAGGGTTAGGCTATGCTATTGTGCACCTACACTGATGCATCAGAAGGTGCGAGGCCCTTGCTAAATTCTGTGCACAGACTTTGAGATCTATGCTTTAGACTGTATCTAAACCTGCTCCAACATGGACTGACATTCTGGCCTACTTTCAGCCGATGCGACTTGTCTGTCGGCTGAACAGTCGCTTTTTATGTATTCAGCACCTATGTATAATGTTGTAAAAAATGCTCTAGAAGCTAAAGTCGCAGAAATGTCACACATATTTGGCCTGCAAACTTTCTGTGCGACAAATTCAGACAGGAAAAATCAGTATAAATCCTTAGAAAATTATCCCCCAGTGTCTCCATCTGCTGGCGGTATTGAATAAGCATTGCTGCACTGATGGGGGTATGCATTAGACGAAAAAAAAGAAGAAAAAGAAGAATAATACGCCCAGAAAAGAGGCGAAAAGGAGAAAAACGTAAAAAAAACTTGAAAAAAAAGGTAAGAGGAAGAGAAGGGAAAAAAAGGTGGAAATGGGTTTAAAAGTGATTTCGGCGGAGAAATATATATATATATATATATATATATATATATATATATATATATATATATATATATATGCGCACACACACACATAGATATAAACGTATTCTCCGTTGAGATATTGCAGCCGCTGCTGTGTCCAGGCCCAGGAGCCTTAGCACTGTGCTGTGATGTCACTCAATACCACTGACATCACTAGGTGTAAACAACATCTCTCCTTTGCTGTGTATGTGACTATGGAGCTGTTTGGTGATGTCGTCTATTACGGCCCTTCATAGAAGGCAACAGGAGATTGTTGCATCCATCTTGAACCCTCAGAACTACAGTGCTATGATGTCACTCACTTCCACAGGCCTTGCAGAGTGTAAACAACAACAACCCAGCTTTGTTGTGTATGTAACCATAGGGATTTGTGATGTCACCTAGAACCTTCACAGCAGCGACAGCTTTATGAGGAGCATCAGCACTGCTCTGCCTGAGCAGAACCATCACCGCCATAGGTTGTCAAATAACCCGATTTAACCCACACAGGTGAAAGTCCAATGGGGTGCAGGCATGTCCTCTATGCTTACAGCTTCCCGTGGGTGTTGGTTTGATACCGTTTGGGGACAGCCAAGGAGGCATCTGCAGGCAACAAAGGTAGGTGTGTGCTTGTGTGTGTGTTTCCTATGCAGATCCTAAGCCCAGTGTCACATGCAAGTAGGAGGAGTAAGAAGGGTTCCTGGCAAATCCGGGTTATGGATTTGCATTTTAAAAAGGCCCCGTGGGAGTGCAAATGGGCCCCTGTCTTGCTGCTTAGCAATAATGGTATGGGTTTAGGTTCTGCTGTGTGTACTGGTGGTTGTGACTGCCCCCCCAGCCCAGAGTGTGCATGGAAAATTGTCTGGCAGCCTCCCTGACAGCAAGCAGTGATAGTGCCCATGAAGGGGACCTTGTTGGGCCCGCCCCTTTCACGGTTATCGCTTCTCGGCCTTTTGGCTAAGATCAAGTGTAGTATCTGTTCTTATCAGTTTAATATCTGATACGTCCCCTATCTGGGGACCATATATTAAATGGATTTTTGAGAACGGGGGCCGATTTCGAAGCTTGCTTCCGTCGCCCTATGCATTGACCCGATATGGCAGTATCTTCGGGTACAGTGCACACCCCCCTTACAGGGTTAAAAAGAAAGATTCCTACTTTCATTGCTACCTGCTTGCTGGCTAGCCCAGCTAAGCCAGCCCTGTGGGCCTTGCTGCTGCAGCCAAAAAAACAAAAGGTGGTTGCTGCTGCTTGCTTCTGCTGCTTCTGCTTCTGCTTGTGTCTGGCCCCTGTTGGAGCGTCCAGGCACAGGACTTCTGCTGCTGCTGACTAAATGGCCTCCTTAATTGGATCATTTGAGTAGCCAGCACACCTGTGCAGGTAGGGGCATGACATGATAGGCAGCTGCCTTGATAGCGGGTGGGTGCTGAATGTTCCTAATTGACAAAATAAGATTAATGCTTATGAAGAAATATAAAATCTCATCCCTTCCCCAATATCGCGCCACACCCCCTAACCCCTTAATTCCCTGGTTGAACTTGATGGACATATGTCTTTTTTCGACCGTACTAACTATGTAACTATGTAACATAACATGGGGGGGGGGGGGGGTCTCCTGGCTGTTCACACAGGTGTGTCATTGCTGTACATTGACCATGCATTGTCTTCTGTGGTATTGCAAAAGGCAAAGACAAATGCTTCCAGCCATCCATTGCACTAATGGATTGGTCATCAGGCTGGCTGTCTATGTCCCGCATCAATATAGACCAAAGTACAGAGGGTTAGGCTATGCTATTGTGCACCTACCCTGATGCATCAGAAGGTGCGAGGCCCTTGCTAAATTCTGTGCACAGACTTTGAGATCTATGCTTTAGACTGTATCTAAACCTGCTCCAACATGGACTGACATTCTGGCCTACTTTCAGCCGATTGCGACTTGTCTGTCGCTGAACAGTCGCTTTTTATGTATTCAGCACCTATGTATAATGTTGTAAAAAATGCTCTAGAAGCTAAAGTCGCAGAAATGTCACACATATTTGGCCTGCAACTTTCTGTGCGACAAATTCAGACAGGAAAAATCAGTATAAATCCTTAGAAAATTATCCCCCCAGTGTCTCCATCTGCTGGCGAGGTATTGAATAAGCATTGCTGCACTGATGGGGTATGCATTAGACGAAAAAAAAGAAGAAAAAAGAAGAATAATACGCCCAGAAAAGAGGCGAAAAGGAGAAAAACGTAAAAAAACGTGAAAAAAAAGTAAGAGGAAGAGAAGGGGAAAAAAAGGTGGGAAATGGGTTTTAAAGTGATTTCGGCGGAGAAATATATATATATATATATATATATATATATATATATATACGCGCACACACACACAATATATATAAACGTATTCTCCGTTGAGATATTGCAGCCGCTGCTGTGTCCAGCCCAGGAGCCCTTAGCACTGTGCTGGTGATGTCACTCAATACCACTGACATCACTAGGTGTAAACAACATCTCTCCTTTGCTGTGTATGTGACTATGGAGCTGTTTGGTGATGTCGTCTATTATGGCCTTCATAGAAGCAACAGGAGATTGTTGCATCCATCTAGAACCCTCAGAACTACAGTGCTATGATGTCACTCACTTCCACAGGCCTTGCAGAGTGTAAACAACAACAACCCAGCTTTGTTGTGTATGTAACCATAGGGGATTTGTGATGTCACCTAGAACCTTCACAGCAGCGACAGCTTTATGAGGAGCATCAGCACTGCTCTGCCTGAGCAGAACCATCACCGCCATAGGTTGTCAAATAACCCGGATTTAACCCACACAGGTAAGTCCAATGGGGGTGCAGGCATGTCCTCTATGCTTACAGCTTCCCGTGGGTGTTGGTTTGTGATACCGTTTGGGGACAGCCAAGGAGGCATCTGCAGGCAACAAAGGTAGGTGTGTGCTTGTGTGTGTGTTTCCTATGCAGATCCTAAGCCCAGTGTCACATGCAAGTAGGAGGAGTAAGAAGGGTTCCTGGCAAATCCGGGTTATGGATTGCATTTAAAAAGGCCCCCGTGGGAGTGCAATGGGCCCCTGTCTTGCTGCTTAGCAATAATGGTATGGGTTTAGGTTCTGCTGTGTGTACTGGTGGTTGACTGCCCCCCAGCCCAGAGTGTGCATGGAAAATTGTCTGGCAGCCTCCCTGACAGCAAGCAGTGATAGTGCCCATGAAGGGGGACCTTGTTGGGCCCCGCCCCCCTTTCACGGTTATCGCTTCTCGGCCTTTTGGCTAAGATCAAGTGTAGTATCTGTTCTTATCAGTTTAATATCTGATACGTCCCCTATCTGGGGACCATATATTAAATGGATTTTTGAGAACGGGGGCCGATTTCGAAGCTTGCTTCCGTCGCCCTATGCATTGACCCGATATGGCAGTATCTTCGGGTACAGTGCACCACCCCCTTACAGGGTTAAAAAGAAAGATTCCTACTTTCATTGCTACCTGCTTGCTGGCTAGCCAGCTGAGCCAGCCCTGTGGGCCTTGCTGCTGCTGCAGCCAAAAAACAAAAGGTGGTGCTGCTGCTGCTTCTGCTGCTTCTGCTTCTGCTTGTGTCTGGCCCCTGTTGGAGCGTCCAGGCACAGGACTTCTGCTGCTGCTGACTAAATGGCCTCCTTAATTGGATCATTTGAGTAGCCAGCACACCTGTGCAGGTAGGGCATGACATGATAGGCAGCTGCCTTGATAGCTGGTGGGGTGCTGAATGTTCCTAATTGACAAAATAAGATTAATGCTTATGAAGAAATATAAAATCTCATCCCTTCCCCAATATCGCGCCACACCCCCTACCCCTTAATTCCCTGGTTGAACTTGATTGGACATATGTCTTTTTTTCGACCGTACTAACTATGTAACTATGTAACATAAACATGGGGGGGGGGGGGGGGTCTCCTGGCTGTTCACACAGGTGTGTCATTGCTGTACATTGACCATGCATTGCTTCTGTGGTATTGCAAAGGCAAAGACAAATGCTTCCAGCCATTGATTGCACTAATGGATTGGTCATCAGCTGGCTGTCTATGTCCCGCATCAATATAGACCAAAGTACAGAGGGGTTAGGCTATGCTATTGTGACCTACCTGATGCATCAGAAGGTGCGAGGCCCTTGCTAAATTCTGTGCACAGACTTTGAGATCTATGCTTTAGACTGTATCTAAACCTGCTCCAACATGGACTGACATTCTGGCCTACTTTCAGCCGATGCGACTTGTCTGTCGCTGAACAGTCGCTTTTTATGTATTCAGCACCTATGTATAATGTTGTAAAAATGCTCTAGAAGCTAAAGTCGCAGAAATGTCACACATATTTGGCCTGCAACTTTCTGTGCGACAAATTCAGACAGGAAAAATCAGTATAAATCCTTAGAAAATTATCCCCCAGTGTCTCCATCTGCTGGCGGTATTGAATAAGCATTGCTGCACTGATGGGGTATGCATTAGACGAAAAAAAAGAAGAAAAAGAAGAATAATACGCCCAGAAAAGAGGCGAAAAGGAGAAAAACGTAAAAAAACTTGAAAAAAAAGTAAGAGGAAGAGAAGGGAAAAAAAGGTGGAAATGGGTTTAAAAGTGATTTCGGCGGAGAAATATATATATATATATATATATATATATATATGCGCACACACACACATAGATATAAACGTATTCTCCGTTGAGATATTGCAGCCGCTGCTGTGTCCAGGCCCAGGAGCCTTAGCACTGTGCTGTGATGTCACTCAATACCACTGACATCACTAGGTGTAAACAACATCTCTCCTTTGCTGTGTATGTGACTATGGAGCTGTTTGGTGATGTCGTCTATTACGGCCTTCATAGAAGCAACAGGAGATTGTTGCATCCATCTTGAACCCTCAGAACTACAGTGCTATGATGTCACTCACTTCCACAGGCCTTGCAGAGTGTAAACAACAACAACCCAGCTTTGTTGTGTATGTAACCATAGGGATTTGTGATGTCACCTAGAACCTTCACAGCAGCGACAGCTTTATGAGGAGCATCAGCACTGCTCTGCCTGAGCAGAACCATCACCGCCATAGGTTGTCAAATAACCCGGATTTAACCCACACAGGTAAGTCCAATGGGGTGCAGGCATGTCCTCTATGCTTACAGCTTCCCGTGGGTGTTGGTTTGATACCGTTTGGGGACAGCCAAGGAGGCATCTGCAGGCAACAAAGGTAGGTGTGTGCTTGTGTGTGTGTTTCCTATGCAGATCCTAAGCCCAGTGTCACATGCAAGTAGGAGGAGTAAGAAGGGTTCCTGGCAAATCCGGGTTATGGATTGCATTTAAAAAGGCCCCGTGGGAGTGCAATGGGCCCCTGTCTTGCTGCTTAGCAATAATGGTATGGGTTTAGGTTCTGCTGTGTGTACTGGTGGTTGACTGCCCCCCAGCCCAGAGTGTGCATGGAAAATTGTCTGGCAGCCTCCCTGACAGCAAGCAGTGATAGTGCCCATGAAGGGGACCTTGTTGGGCCCGCCCCTTTCACGGTTATCGCTTCTCGGCCTTTTGGCTAAGATCAAGTGTAGTATCTGTTCTTATCAGTTTAATATCTGATACGTCCCCTATCTGGGGACCATATATTAAATGGATTTTTGAGAACGGGGGCCGATTTCGAAGCTTGCTTCCGTCGCCCTATGCATTGACCCGATATGGCAGTATCTTCGGGTACAGTGCACCACCCCCTTACAGGGTTAAAAAGAAAGATTCCTACTTTCATTGCTACCTGCTTGCTGGCTAGCCAGCTAGCCAGCCCTGTGGGCCTTGCTGCTGCTGCAGCCAAAAAACAAAAGGTGGTGCTGCTGCTGCTTCTGCTGCTTCTGCTTCTGCTTGTGTCTGGCCCCTGTTGGAGCGTCCAGGCACAGGACTTCTGCTGCTGCTGACTAAATGGCCTCCTTAATTGGATCATTTGAGTAGCCAGCACACCTGTGCAGGTAGGGCATGACATGATAGGCAGCTGCCTTGATAGCGGGTGGGTGCTGAATGTTCCTAATTGACAAAATAAGATTAATGCTTATGAAGAAATATAAAATCTCATCCCTTCCCCAATATCGCGCCACACCCCTACCCCTTAATTCCCTGGTTGAACTTGATGGACATATGTCTTTTTTCGACCGTACTAACTATGTAACTATGTAACATAACATGGGGGGGGGGGGGGTCTCCTGGCTGTTCACACAGGTGTGTCATTGCTGTACATTGACCATGCATTGCTTCTGTGGTATTGCAAAGGCAAAGACAAATGCTTCCAGCCATCCATTGCACTAATGGATTGGTCATCAGCTGGCTGTCTATGTCCCGCATCAATATAGACCAAAGTACAGAGGGTTAGGCTATGCTATTGTGCACCTACCTGATGCATCAGAAGGTGCGAGGCCCTTGCTAAATTCTGTGCACAGACTTTGAGATCTATGCTTTAGACTGTATCTAAACCTGCTCCAACATGGACTGACATTCTGGCCTACTTTCAGCCGATGCGACTTGTCTGTCGCTGAACAGTCGCTTTTTATGTATTCAGCACCTATGTATAATGTTGTAAAAATGCTCTAGAAGCTAAAGTCGCAGAAATGTCACACATATTTGGCCTGCAACTTTCTGTGCGACAAATTCAGACAGGAAAAATCAGTATAAATCCTTAGAAAATTATCCCCCAGTGTCTCCATCTGCTGGCGGTATTGAATAAGCATTGCTGCACTGATGGGGTATGCATTAGACGAAAAAAAAGAAGAAAAAGAAGAATAATACGCCCAGAAAAGAGGCGAAAAGGAGAAAAACGTAAAAAAACGTGAAAAAAAAGTAAGAGGAAGAGAAGGGAAAAAAAGGTGGAAATGGGTTTAAAAGTGATTTCGGCGGAGAAATATATATATATATATATATATATATATATATATATATATATATATATGCGCACACACACACATAGATATAAACGTATTCTCCGTTGAGATATTGCAGCCGCTGCTGTGTCCAGGCCCAGGAGCCTTAGCACTGTGCTGTGATGTCACTCAATACCACTGACATCACTAGGTGTAAACAACATCTCTCCTTTGCTGTGTATGTGACTATGGAGCTGTTTGGTGATGTCGTCTATTACGGCCTTCATAGAAGCAACAGGAGATTGTTGCATCCATCTTGAACCCTCAGAACTACAGTGCTATGATGTCACTCACTTCCACAGGCCTTGCAGAGTGTAAACAACAACAACCCAGCTTTGTTGTGTATGTAACCATAGGGATTTGTGATGTCACCTAGAACCTTCACAGCAGCGACAGCTTTATGAGGAGCATCAGCACTGCTCTGCCTGAGCAGAACCATCACCGCCATAGGTTGTCAAATAACCCGGATTTAACCCACACAGGTAAGTCCAATGGGGTGCAGGCATGTCCTCTATGCTTACAGCTTCCCGTGGGTGTTGGTTTGATACCGTTTGGGGACAGCCAAGGAGGCATCTGCAGGCAACAAAGGTAGGTGTGTGCTTGTGTGTGTGTTTCCTATGCAGATCCTAAGCCCAGTGTCACATGCAAGTAGGAGGAGTAAGAAGGGTTCCTGGCAAATCCGGGTTATGGATTGCATTTAAAAAGGCCCCGTGGGAGTGCAATGGGCCCCTGTCTTGCTGCTTAGCAATAATGGTATGGGTTTAGGTTCTGCTGTGTGTACTGGTGGTTGACTGCCCCCCAGCCCAGAGTGTGCATGGAAAATTGTCTGGCAGCCTCCCTGACAGCAAGCAGTGATAGTGCCCATGAAGGGGACCTTGTTGGGCCCGCCCCTTTCACGGTTATCGCTTCTCGGCCTTTTGGCTAAGATCAAGTGTAGTATCTGTTCTTATCAGTTTAATATCTGATACGTCCCCTATCTGGGGACCATATATTAAATGGATTTTTGAGAACGGGGGCCGATTTCGAAGCTTGCTTCCGTCGCCCTATGCATTGACCCGATATGGCAGTATCTTCAGGTACAGTGCACCACCCCCTTACAGGGTTAAAAAGAAAGATTCCTACTTTCATTGCTACCTGCTTGCTGGCTAGCCAGCTAGCCAGCCCTGTGGGCCTTGCTGCTGCTGCAGCCAAAAAACAAAAGGTGGTGCTGCTGCTGCTTCTGCTGCTTCTGCTTCTGCTTGTGTCTGGCCCCTGTTGGAGCGTCCAGGCACAGGACTTCTGCTGCTGCTGACTAAATGGCCTCCTTAATTGGATCATTTGAGTAGCCAGCACACCTGTGCAGGTAGGGCATGACATGATAGGCAGCTGCCTTGATAGCGGGTGGGTGCTGAATGTTCCTAATTGACAAAATAAGATTAATGCTTATGAAGAAATATAAAATCTCATCCCTTCCCCAATATCGCGCCACACCCCTACCCCTTAATTCCCTGGTTGAACTTGATGGACATATGTCTTTTTTCGACCGTACTAACTATGTAACTATGTAACATAACATGGGGGGGGGGGGGGGGTCTCCTGGCTGTTCACACAGGTGTGTCATTGCTGTACATTGACCATGCATTGCTTCTGTGGTATTGCAAAGGCAAAGACAAATGCTTCCAGCCATCCATTGCACTAATGGATTGGTCATCAGCTGGCTGTCTATGTCCCGCATCAATATAGACCAAAGTACAGAGGGTTAGGCTATGCTATTGTGCACCTACCTGATGCATCAGAAGGTGCGAGGCCCTTGCTAAATTCTGTGCACAGACTTTGAGATCTATGCTTTAGACTGTATCTAAACCTGCTCCAACATGGACTGACATTCTGGCCTACTTTCAGCCGATGCGACTTGTCTGTCGCTGAACAGTCGCTTTTTATGTATTCAGCACCTATGTATAATGTTGTAAAAATGCTCTAGAAGCTAAAGTCGCAGAAATGTCACACATATTTGGCCTGCAACTTTCTGTGCGACAAATTCAGACAGGAAAAATCAGTATAAATCCTTAGAAAATTATCCCCCAGTGTCTCCATCTGCTGGCGGTATTGAATAAGCATTGCTGCACTGATGGGGTATGCATTAGACGAAAAAAAAGAAGAAAAAGAAGAATAATACGCCCAGAAAAGAGGCGAAAAGGAGAAAAACGTAAAAAAACGTGAAAAAAAAGTAAGAGGAAGAGAAGGGAAAAAAAGGTGGAAATGGGTTTAAAAGTGATTTCGGCGGAGAAATATATATATATATATATATATATATATATATATATATATGCGCACACACACACATAGATATAAACGTATTCTCCGTTGAGATATTGCAGCCGCTGCTGTGTCCAGGCCCAGGAGCCTTAGCACTGTGCTGTGATGTCACTCAATACCACTGACATCACTAGGTGTAAACAACATCTCTCCTTTGCTGTGTATGTGACTATGGAGCTGTTTGGTGATGTCGTCTATTACGGCCTTCATAGAAGCAACAGGAGATTGTTGCATCCATCTTGAACCCTCAGAACTACAGTGCTATGATGTCACTCACTTCCACAGGCCTTGCAGAGTGTAAACAACAACAACCCAGCTTTGTTGTGTATGTAACCATAGGGATTTGTGATGTCACCTAGAACCTTCACAGCAGCGACAGCTTTATGAGGAGCATCAGCACTGCTCTGCCTGAGCAGAACCATCACCGCCATAGGTTGTCAAATAACCCGGATTTAACCCACACAGGTAAGTCCAATGGGGTGCAGGCATGTCCTCTATGCTTACAGCTTCCCGTGGGTGTTGGTTTGATACCGTTTGGGGACAGCCAAGGAGGCATCTGCAGGCAACAAAGGTAGGTGTGTGCTTGTGTGTGTGTTTCCTATGCAGATCCTAAGCCCAGTGTCACATGCAAGTAGGAGGAGTAAGAAGGGTTCCTGGCAAATCCGGGTTATGGATTGCATTTAAAAAGGCCCCGTGGGAGTGCAATGGGCCCCTGTCTTGCTGCTTAGCAATAATGGTATGGGTTTAGGTTCTGCTGTGTGTACTGGTGGTTGACTGCCCCCCAGCCCAGAGTGTGCATGGAAAATTGTCTGGCAGCCTCCCTGACAGCAAGCAGTGATAGTGCCCATGAAGGGGACCTTGTTGGGCCCGCCCCTTTCACGGTTATCGCTTCTCGGCCTTTTGGCTAAGATCAAGTGTAGTATCTGTTCTTATCAGTTTAATATCTGATACGTCCCCTATCTGGGGACCATATATTAAATGGATTTTTGAGAACGGGGGCCGATTTCGAAGCTTGCTTCCGTCGCCCTATGCATTGACCCGATATGGCAGTATCTTCGGGTACAGTGCACCACCCCCTTACAGGGTTAAAAAGAAAGATTCCTACTTTCATTGCTACCTGCTTGCTGGCTAGCCAGCTAGCCAGCCCTGTGGGCCTTGCTGCTGCTGCAGCCAAAAAACAAAAGGTGGTGCTGCTGCTGCTTCTGCTGCTTCTGCTTCTGCTTGTGTCTGGCCCCTGTTGGAGCGTCCAGGCACAGGACTTCTGCTGCTGCTGACTAAATGGCCTCCTTAATTGGATCATTTGAGTAGCCAGCACACCTGTGCAGGTAGGGCATGACATGATAGGCAGCTGCCTTGATAGCGGGTGGGTGCTGAATGTTCCTAATTGACAAAATAAGATTAATGCTTATGAAGAAATATAAAATCTCATCCCTTCCCCAATATCGCGCCACACCCCTACCCCTTAATTCCCTGGTTGAACTTGATGGACATATGTCTTTTTTCGACCGTACTAACTATGTAACTATGTAACATAACATGGGGGGGGGGGGGGTCTCCTGGCTGTTCACACAGGTGTGTCATTGCTGTACATTGACCATGCATTGCTTCTGTGGTATTGCAAAGGCAAAGACAAATGCTTCCAGCCATCCATTGCACTAATGGATTGGTCATCAGCTGGCTGTCTATGTCCCGCATCAATATAGACCAAAGTACAGAGGGTTAGGCTATGCTATTGTGCACCTACCTGATGCATCAGAAGGTGCGAGGCCCTTGCTAAATTCTGTGCACAGACTTTGAGATCTATGCTTTAGACTGTATCTAAACCTGCTCCAACATGGACTGACATTCTGGCCTACTTTCAGCCGATGCGACTTGTCTGTCGCTGAACAGTCGCTTTTTATGTATTCAGCACCTATGTATAATGTTGTAAAAATGCTCTAGAAGCTAAAGTCGCAGAAATGTCACACATATTTGGCCTGCAACTTTCTGTGCGACAAATTCAGACAGGAAAAATCAGTATAAATCCTTAGAAAATTATCCCCCAGTGTCTCCATCTGCTGGCGGTATTGAATAAGCATTGCTGCACTGATGGGGTATGCATTAGACGAAAAAAAAGAAGAAAAAGAAGAATAATACGCCCAGAAAAGAGGCGAAAAGGAGAAAAACGTAAAAAAACGTGAAAAAAAAGTAAGAGGAAGAGAAGGGAAAAAAAGGTGGAAATGGGTTTAAAAGTGATTTCGGCGGAGAAATATATATATATATATATATATATATATATATATATATATATATGCGCACACACACACATAGATATAAACGTATTCTCCGTTGAGATATTGCAGCCGCTGCTGTGTCCAGGCCCAGGAGCCTTAGCACTGTGCTGTGATGTCACTCAATACCACTGACATCACTAGGTGTAAACAACATCTCTCCTTTGCTGTGTATGTGACTATGGAGCTGTTTGGTGATGTCGTCTATTACGGCCTTCATAGAAGCAACAGGAGATTGTTGCATCCATCTTGAACCCTCAGAACTACAGTGCTATGATGTCACTCACTTCCACAGGCCTTGCAGAGTGTAAACAACAACAACCCAGCTTTGTTGTGTATGTAACCATAGGGATTTGTGATGTCACCTAGAACCTTCACAGCAGCGACAGCTTTATGAGGAGCATCAGCACTGCTCTGCCTGAGCTGAACCATCACCGCCATAGGTTGTCAAATAACCCGGATTTAACCCACACAGGTAAGTCCAATGGGGTGCAGGCATGTCCTCTATGCTTACAGCTTCCCGTGGGTGTTGGTTTGATACCGTTTGGGGACAGCCAAGGAGGCATCTGCAGGCAACAAAGGTAGGTGTGTGCTTGTGTGTGTGTTTCCTATGCAGATCCTAAGCCCAGTGTCACATGCAAGTAGGAGGAGTAAGAAGGGTTCCTGGCAAATCCGGGTTATGGATTGCATTTAAAAAGGCCCCGTGGGAGTGCAATGGGCCCCTGTCTTGCTGCTTAGCAATAATGGTATGGGTTTAGGTTCTGCTGTGTGTACTGGTGGTTGACTGCCCCCCAGCCCAGAGTGTGCATGGAAAATTGTCTGGCAGCCTCCCTGACAGCAAGCAGTGATAGTGCCCATGAAGGGGACCTTGTTGGGCCCGCCCCTTTCACGGTTATCGCTTCTCGGCCTTTTGGCTAAGATCAAGTGTAGTATCTGTTCTTATCAGTTTAATATCTGATACGTCCCCTATCTGGGGACCATATATTAAATGGATTTTTGAGAACGGGGGCCGATTTCGAAGCTTGCTTCCGTCGCCCTATGCATTGACCCGATATGGCAGTATCTTCGGGTACAGTGCACCACCCCCTTACAGGGTTAAAAAGAAAGATTCCTACTTTCATTGCTACCTGCTTGCTGGCTAGCCAGCTAGCCAGCCCTGTGGGCCTTGCTGCTGCTGCAGCCAAAAAACAAAAGGTGGTGCTGCTGCTGCTTCTGCTGCTTCTGCTTCTGCTTGTGTCTGGCCCCTGTTGGAGCGTCCAGGCACAGGACTTCTGCTGCTGCTGACTAAATGGCCTCCTTAATTGGATCATTTGAGTAGCCAGCACACCTGTGCAGGTAGGGCATGACATGATAGGCAGCTGCCTTGATAGCGGGTGGGTGCTGAATGTTCCTAATTGACAAAATAAGATTAATGCTTATGAAGAAATATAAAATCTCATCCCTTCCCCAATATCGCGCCACACCCCTACCCCTTAATTCCCTGGTTGAACTTGATGGACATATGTCTTTTTTCGACCGTACTAACTATGTAACTATGTAACATAACATGGGGGGGGGGGGGGGTCTCCTGGCTGTTCACACAGGTGTGTCATTGCTGTACATTGACCATGCATTGCTTCTGTGGTATTGCAAAGGCAAAGACAAATGCTTCCAGCCATCCATTGCACTAATGGATTGGTCATCAGCTGGCTGTCTATGTCCCGCATCAATATAGACCAAAGTACAGAGGGTTAGGCTATGCTATTGTGCACCTACCTGATGCATCAGAAGGTGCGAGGCCCTTGCTAAATTCTGTGCACAGACTTTGAGATCTATGCTTTAGACTGTATCTAAACCTGCTCCAACATGGACTGACATTCTGGCCTACTTTCAGCCGATGCGACTTGTCTGTCGCTGAACAGTCGCTTTTTATGTATTCAGCACCTATGTATAATGTTGTAAAAATGCTCTAGAAGCTAAAGTCGCAGAAATGTCACACATATTTGGCCTGCAACTTTCTGTGCGACAAATTCAGACAGGAAAAATCAGTATAAATCCTTAGAAAATTATCCCCCAGTGTCTCCATCTGCTGGCGGTATTGAATAAGCATTGCTGCACTGATGGGGTATGCATTAGACGAAAAAAAAGAAGAAAAAGAAGAATAATACGCCCAGAAAAGAGGCGAAAAGGAGAAAAACGTAAAAAAACGTGAAAAAAAAGTAAGAGGAAGAGAAGGGAAAAAAAGGTGGAAATGGGTTTAAAAGTGATTTCGGCGGAGAAATATATATATATATATATATATATATATATATATATATATATATATATGCGCACACACACACATAGATATAAACGTATTCTCCGTTGAGATATTGCAGCCGCTGCTGTGTCCAGGCCCAGGAGCCTTAGCACTGTGCTGTGATGTCACTCAATACCACTGACATCACTAGGTGTAAACAACATCTCTCCTTTGCTGTGTATGTGACTATGGAGCTGTTTGGTGATGTCGTCTATTACGGCCTTCATAGAAGCAACAGGAGATTGTTGCATCCATCTTGAACCCTCAGAACTACAGTGCTATGATGTCACTCACTTCCACAGGCCTTGCAGAGTGTAAACAACAACAACCCAGCTTTGTTGTGTATGTAACCATAGGGATTTGTGATGTCACCTAGAACCTTCACAGCAGCGACAGCTTTATGAGGAGCATCAGCACTGCTCTGCCTGAGCAGAACCATCACCGCCATAGGTTGTCAAATAACCCGGATTTAACCCACACAGGTAAGTCCAATGGGGTGCAGGCATGTCCTCTATGCTTACAGCTTCCCGTGGGTGTTGGTTTGATACCGTTTGGGGACAGCCAAGGAGGCATCTGCAGGCAACAAAGGTAGGTGTGTGCTTGTGTGTGTGTTTCCTATGCAGATCCTAAGCCCAGTGTCACATGCAAGTAGGAGGAGTAAGAAGGGTTCCTGGCAAATCCGGGTTATGGATTGCATTTAAAAAGGCCCCGTGGGAGTGCAATGGGCCCCTGTCTTGCTGCTTAGCAATAATGGTATGGGTTTAGGTTCTGCTGTGTGTACTGGTGGTTGACTGCCCCCCAGCCCAGAGTGTGCATGGAAAATTGTCTGGCAGCCTCCCTGACAGCAAGCAGTGATAGTGCCCATGAAGGGGACCTTGTTGGGCCCGCCCCTTTCACGGTTATCGCTTCTCGGCCTTTTGGCTAAGATCAAGTGTAGTATCTGTTCTTATCAGTTTAATATCTGATACGTCCCCTATCTGGGGACCATATATTAAATGGATTTTTGAGAACGGGGGCCGATTTCGAAGCTTGCTTCCGTCGCCCTATGCATTGACCCGATATGGCAGTATCTTCGGGTACAGTGCACCACCCCCTTACAGGGTTAAAAAGAAAGATTCCTACTTTCATTGCTACCTGCTTGCTGGCTAGCCAGCTAGCCAGCCCTGTGGGCCTTGCTGCTGCTGCAGCCAAAAAACAAAAGGTGGTGCTGCTGCTGCTTCTGCTGCTTCTGCTTCTGCTTGTGTCTGGCCCCTGTTGGAGCGTCCAGGCACAGGACTTCTGCTGCTGCTGACTAAATGGCCTCCTTAATTGGATCATTTGAGTAGCCAGCACACCTGTGCAGGTAGGGCATGACATGATAGGCAGCTGCCTTGATAGCGGGTGGGTGCTGAATGTTCCTAATTGACAAAATAAGATTAATGCTTATGAAGAAATATAAAATCTCATCCCTTCCCCAATATCGCGCCACACCCCTACCCCTTAATTCCCTGGTTGAACTTGATGGACATATGTCTTTTTTCGACCGTACTAACTATGTAACTATGTAACATAACATGGGGGGGGGGGGGTCTCCTGGCTGTTCACACAGGTGTGTCATTGCTGTACATTGACCATGCATTGCTTCTGTGGTATTGCAAAGGCAAAGACAAATGCTTCCAGCCATCCATTGCACTAATGGATTGGTCATCAGCTGGCTGTCTATGTCCCGCATCAATATAGACCAAAGTACAGAGGGTTAGGCTATGCTATTGTGCACCTACCTGATGCATCAGAAGGTGCGAGGCCCTTGCTAAATTCTGTGCACAGACTTTGAGATCTATGCTTTAGACTGTATCTAAACCTGCTCCAACATGGACTGACATTCTGGCCTACTTTCAGCCGATGCGACTTGTCTGTCGCTGAACAGTCGCTTTTTATGTATTCAGCACCTATGTATAATGTTGTAAAAATGCTCTAGAAGCTAAAGTCGCAGAAATGTCACACATATTTGGCCTGCAACTTTCTGTGCGACAAATTCAGACAGGAAAAATCAGTATAAATCCTTAGAAAATTATCCCCCAGTGTCTCCATCTGCTGGCGGTATTGAATAAGCATTGCTGCACTGATGGGGTATGCATTAGACGAAAAAAAAGAAGAAAAAGAAGAATAATACGCCCAGAAAAGAGGCGAAAAGGAGAAAAACGTAAAAAAAACGTGAAAAAAAAGTAAGAGGAAGAGAAGGGAAAAAAAGGTGGAAATGGGTTTAAAAGTGATTTCGGCGGAGAAATATATATATATATATATATATATATATATATATATATATATATATGCGCACACACACACATAGATATAAACGTATTCTCCGTTGAGATATTGCAGCCGCTGCTGTGTCCAGGCCCAGGAGCCTTAGCACTGTGCTGTGATGTCACTCAATACCACTGACATCACTAGGTGTAAACAACATCTCTCCTTTGCTGTGTATGTGACTATGGAGCTGTTTGGTGATGTCGTCTATTACGGCCTTCATAGAAGCAACAGGAGATTGTTGCATCCATCTTGAACCCTCAGAACTACAGTGCTATGATGTCACTCACTTCCACAGGCCTTGCAGAGTGTAAACAACAACAACCCAGCTTTGTTGTGTATGTAACCATAGGGATTTGTGATGTCACCTAGAACCTTCACAGCAGCGACAGCTTTATGAGGAGCATCAGCACTGCTCTGCCTGAGCAGAACCATCACCGCCATAGGTTGTCAAATAACCCGGATTTAACCCACACAGGTAAGTCCAATAGGGTGCAGGCATGTCCTCTATGCTTACAGCTTCCCGTGGGTGTTGGTTTGATACCGTTTGGGGACAGCCAAGGAGGCATCTGCAGGCAACAAAGGTAGGTGTGTGCTTGTGTGTGTGTTTCCTATGCAGATCCTAAGCCCAGTGTCACATGCAAGTAGGAGGAGTAAGAAGGGTTCCTGGCAAATCCGGGTTATGGATTGCATTTAAAAAGGCCCCGTGGGAGTGCAATGGGCCCCTGTCTTGCTGCTTAGCAATAATGGTATGGGTTTAGGTTCTGCTGTGTGTACTGGTGGTTGACTGCCCCCCAGCCCAGAGTGTGCATGGAAAATTGTCTGGCAGCCTCCCTGACAGCAAGCAGTGATAGTGCCCATGAAGGGGACCTTGTTGGGCCCGCCCCTTTCACGGTTATCGCTTCTCGGCCTTTTGGCTAAGATCAAGTGTAGTATCTGTTCTTATCAGTTTAATATCTGATACGTCCCCTATCTGGGGACCATATATTAAATGGATTTTTGAGAACGGGGGCCGATTTCGAAGCTTGCTTCCGTCGCCCTATGCATTGACCCGATATGGCAGTATCTTCGGGTACAGTGCACCACCCCCTTACAGGGTTAAAAAGAAAGATTCCTACTTTCATTGCTACCTGCTTGCTGGCTAGCCAGCTAGCCAGCCCTGTGGGCCTTGCTGCTGCTGCAGCCAAAAAACAAAAGGTGGTGCTGCTGCTGCTTCTGCTGCTTCTGCTTCTGCTTGTGTCTGGCCCCTGTTGGAGCGTCCAGGCACAGGACTTCTGCTGCTGCTGACTAAATGGCCTCCTTAATTGGATCATTTGAGTAGCCAGCACACCTGTGCAGGTAGGGCATGACATGATAGGCAGCTGCCTTGATAGCGGGTGGGTGCTGAATGTTCCTAATTGACAAAATAAGATTAATGCTTATGAAGAAATATAAAATCTCATCCCTTCCCCAATATCGCGCCACACCCCTACCCCTTAATTCCCTGGTTGAACTTGATGGACATATGTCTTTTTTCGACCGTACTAACTATGTAACTATGTAACATAACATGGGGGGGGGGGGGGGGGGGTCTCCTGGCTGTTCACACAGGTGTGTCATTGCTGTACATTGACCATGCATTGCTTCTGTGGTATTGCAAAGGCAAAGACAAATGCTTCCAGCCATCCATTGCACTAATGGATTGGTCATCAGCTGGCTGTCTATGTCCCGCATCAATATAGACCAAAGTACAGAGGGTTAGGCTATGCTATTGTGCACCTACCTGATGCATCAGAAGGTGCGAGGCCCTTGCTAAATTCTGTGCACAGACTTTGAGATCTATGCTTTAGACTGTATCTAAACCTGCTCCAACATGGACTGACATTCTGGCCTACTTTCAGCCGATGCGACTTGTCTGTCGCTGAACAGTCGCTTTTTATGTATTCAGCACCTATGTATAATGTTGTAAAAATGCTCTAGAAGCTAAAGTCGCAGAAATGTCACACATATTTGGCCTGCAACTTTCTGTGCGACAAATTCAGACAGGAAAAATCAGTATAAATCCTTAGAAAATTATCCCCCAGTGTCTCCATCTGCTGGCGGTATTGAATAAGCATTGCTGCACTGATGGGGTATGCATTAGACGAAAAAAAAGAAGAAAAAGAAGAATAATACGCCCAGAAAAGAGGCGAAAAGGAGAAAAACGTAAAAAAACGTGAAAAAAAAGTAAGAGGAAGAGAAGGGAAAAAAAGGTGGAAATGGGTTTAAAAGTGATTTCGGCGGAGAAATATATATATATATATATATATATATATATATATATATATATATATGCGCACACACACACATAGATATAAACGTATTCTCCGTTGAGATATTGCAGCCGCTGCTGTGTCCAGGCCCAGGAGCCTTAGCACTGTGCTGTGATGTCACTCAATACCACTGACATCACTAGGTGTAAACAACATCTCTCCTTTGCTGTGTATGTGACTATGGAGCTGTTTGGTGATGTCGTCTATTACGGCCTTCATAGAAGCAACAGGAGATTGTTGCATCCATCTTGAACCCTCAGAACTACAGTGCTATGATGTCACTCACTTCCACAGGCCTTGCAGAGTGTAAACAACAACAACCCAGCTTTGTTGTGTATGTAACCATAGGGATTTGTGATGTCACCTAGAACCTTCACAGCAGCGACAGCTTTATGAGGAGCATCAGCACTGCTCTGCCTGAGCAGAACCATCACCGCCATAGGTTGTCAAATAACCCGGATTTAACCCACACAGGTAAGTCCAATGGGGTGCAGGCATGTCCTCTATGCTTACAGCTTCCCGTGGGTGTTGGTTTTATACCGTTTGGGGACAGCCAAGGAGGCATCTGCAGGCAACAAAGGTAGGTGTGTGCTTGTGTGTGTGTTTCCTATGCAGATCCTAAGCCCAGTGTCACATGCAAGTAGGAGGAGTAAGAAGGGTTCCTGGCAAATCCGGGTTATGGATTGCATTTAAAAAGGCCCCGTGGGAGTGCAATGGGCCCCTGTCTTGCTGCTTAGCAATAATGGTATGGGTTTAGGTTCTGCTGTGTGTACTGGTGGTTGACTGCCCCCCAGCCCAGAGTGTGCATGGAAAATTGTCTGGCAGCCTCCCTGACAGCAAGCAGTGATAGTGCCCATGAAGGGGACCTTGTTGGGCCCGCCCCTTTCACGGTTATCGCTTCTCGGCCTTTTGGCTAAGATCAAGTGTAGTATCTGTTCTTATCAGTTTAATATCTGATACGTCCCCTATCTGGGGACCATATATTAAATGGATTTTTGAGAACGGGGGCCGATTTCGAAGCTTGCTTCCGTCGCCCTATGCATTGACCCGATATGGCAGTATCTTCGGGTACAGTGCACCACCCCCTTACAGGGTTAAAAAGAAAGATTCCTACTTTCATTGCTACCTGCTTGCTGGCTAGCCAGCTAGCCAGCCCTGTGGGCCTTGCTGCTGCTGCAGCCAAAAAACAAAAGGTGGTGCTGCTGCTGCTTCTGCTGCTTCTGCTTCTGCTTGTGTCTGGCCCCTGTTGGAGCGTCCAGGCACAGGACTTCTGCTGCTGCTGACTAAATGGCCTCCTTAATTGGATCATTTGAGTAGCCAGCACACCTGTGCAGGTAGGGCATGACATGATAGGCAGCTGCCTTGATAGCGGGTGGGTGCTGAATGTTCCTAATTGACAAAATAAGATTAATGCTTATGAAGAAATATGAAATCTCATCCCTTCCCCAATATCGCGCCACACCCCTACCCCTTAATTCCCTGGTTGAACTTGATGGACATATGTCTTTTTTCGACCGTACTAACTATGTAACTATGTAACATAACATGGGGGGGGGGGGGGGGTCTCCTGGCTGTTCACACAGGTGTGTCATTGCTGTACATTGACCATGCATTGCTTCTGTGGTATTGCAAAGGCAAAGACAAATGCTTCCAGCCATCCATTGCACTAATGGATTGGTCATCAGCTGGCTGTCTATGTCCCGCATCAATATAGACCAAAGTACAGAGGGTTAGGCTATGCTATTGTGCACCTACCTGATGCATCAGAAGGTGCGAGGCCCTTGCTAAATTCTGTGCACAGACTTTGAGATCTATGCTTTAGACTGTATCTAAACCTGCTCCAACATGGACTGACATTCTGGCCTACTTTCAGCCGATGCGACTTGTCTGTCGCTGAACAGTCGCTTTTTATGTATTCAGCACCTATGTATAATGTTGTAAAAATGCTCTAGAAGCTAAAGTCGCAGAAATGTCACACATATTTGGCCTGCAACTTTCTGTGCGACAAATTCAGACAGGAAAAATCAGTATAAATCCTTAGAAAATTATCCCCCAGTGTCTCCATCTGCTGGCGGTATTGAATAAGCATTGCTGCACTGATGGGGTATGCATTAGACGAAAAAAAAGAAGAAAAAGAAGAATAATACGCCCAGAAAAGAGGCGAAAAGGAGAAAAACGTAAAAAAACGTGAAAAAAAAGTAAGAGGAAGAGAAGGGAAAAAAAGGTGGAAATGGGTTTAAAAGTGATTTCGGCGGAGAAATATATATATATATATATATATATATATATATATATATATATATATATATGCGCACACACACACATAGATATAAACGTATTCTCCGTTGAGATATTGCAGCCGCTGCTGTGTCCAGGCCCAGGAGCCTTAGCACTGTGCTGTGATGTCACTCAATACCACTGACATCACTAGGTGTAAACAACATCTCTCCTTTGCTGTGTATGTGACTATGGAGCTGTTTGGTGATGTCGTCTATTACGGCCTTCATAGAAGCAACAGGAGATTGTTGCATCCATCTTGAACCCTCAGAACTACAGTGCTATGATGTCACTCACTTCCACAGGCCTTGCAGAGTGTAAACAACAACAACCCAGCTTTGTTGTGTATGTAACCATAGGGATTTGTGATGTCACCTAGAACCTTCACAGCAGCGACAGCTTTATGAGGAGCATCAGCACTGCTCTGCCTGAGCAGAACCATCACCGCCATAGGTTGTCAAATAACCCGGATTTAACCCACACAGGTAAGTCCAATAGGGTGCAGGCATGTCCTCTATGCTTACAGCTTCCCGTGGGTGTTGGTTTGATACCGTTTGGGGACAGCCAAGGAGGCATCTGCAGGCAACAAAGGTAGGTGTGTGCTTGTGTGTGTGTTTCCTATGCAGATCCTAAGCCCAGTGTCACATGCAAGTAGGAGGAGTAAGAAGGGTTCCTGGCAAATCCGGGTTATGGATTGCATTTAAAAAGGCCCCGTGGGAGTGCAATGGGCCCCTGTCTTGCTGCTTAGCAATAATGGTATGGGTTTAGGTTCTGCTGTGTGTACTGGTGGTTGACTGCCCCCCAGCCCAGAGTGTGCATGGAAAATTGTCTGGCAGCCTCCCTGACAGCAAGCAGTGATAGTGCCCATGAAGGGGACCTTGTTGGGCCCGCCCCTTTCACGGTTATCGCTTCTCGGCCTTTTGGCTAAGATCAAGTGTAGTATCTGTTCTTATCAGTTTAATATCTGATACGTCCCCTATCTGGGGACCATATATTAAATGGATTTTTGAGAACGGGGGCCGATTTCGAAGCTTGCTTCCGTCGCCCTATGCATTGACCCGATATGGCAGTATCTTCGGGTACAGTGCACCACCCCCTTACAGGGTTAAAAAGAAAGATTCCTACTTTCATTGCTACCTGCTTGCTGGCTAGCCAGCTAGCCAGCCCTGTGGGCCTTGCTGCTGCTGCAGCCAAAAAACAAAAGGTGGTGCTGCTGCTGCTTCTGCTGCTTCTGCTTCTGCTTGTGTCTGGCCCCTGTTGGAGCGTCCAGGCACAGGACTTCTGCTGCTGCTGACTAAATGGCCTCCTTAATTGGATCATTTGAGTAGCCAGCACACCTGTGCAGGTAGGGCATGACATGATAGGCAGCTGCCTTGATAGCAGGTGGGTGCTGAATGTTCCTAATTGACAAAATAAGATTAATGCTTATGAAGAAATATAAAATCTCATCCCTTCCCCAATATCGCGCCACACCCCTACCCCTTAATTCCCTGGTTGAACTTGATGGACATATGTCTTTTTTCGACCGTACTAACTATGTAACTATGTAACATAACATGGGGGGGGGGGGGGGGGTCTCCTGGCTGTTCACACAGGTGTGTCATTGCTGTACATTGACCATGCATTGCTTCTGTGGTATTGCAAAGGCAAAGACAAATGCTTCCAGCCATCCATTGCACTAATGGATTGGTCATCAGCTGGCTGTCTATGTCCCGCATCAATATAGACCAAAGTACAGAGGGTTAGGCTATGCTATTGTGCACCTACCTGATGCATCAGAAGGTGCGAGGCCCTTGCTAAATTCTGTGCACAGACTTTGAGATCTATGCTTTAGACTGTATCTAAACCTGCTCCAACGTGGACTGACATTCTGGCCTACTTTCAGCCGATGCGACTTGTCTGTCGCTGAACAGTCGCTTTTTATGTATTCAGCACCTATGTATAATGTTGTAAAAATGCTCTAGAAGCTAAAGTCGCAGAAATGTCACACATATTTGGCCTGCAACTTTCTGTGCGACAAATTCAGACAGGAAAAATCAGTATAAATCCTTAGAAAATTATCCCCCAGTGTCTCCATCTGCTGGCGGTATTGAATAAGCATTGCTGCACTGATGGGGTATGCATTAGACGAAAAAAAAGAAGAAAAAGAAGAATAATACGCCCAGAAAAGAGGCGAAAAGGAGAAAAACGTAAAAAAACGTGAAAAAAAAGTAAGAGGAAGAGAAGGGAAAAAAAGGTGGAAATGGGTTTAAAAGTGATTTCGGCGGAGAAATATATATATATATATATATATATATATATATATATATATATGCGCACACACACACATAGATATAAACGTATTCTCCGTTGAGATATTGCAGCCGCTGCTGTGTCCAGGCCCAGGAGCCTTAGCACTGTGCTGTGATGTCACTCAATACCACTGACATCACTAGGTGTAAACAACATCTCTCCTTTGCTGTGTATGTGACTATGGAGCTGTTTGGTGATGTCGTCTATTACGGCCTTCATAGAAGCAACAGGAGATTGTTGCATCCATCTTGAACCCTCAGAACTACAGTGCTATGATGTCACTCACTTCCACAGGCCTTGCAGAGTGTAAACAACAACAACCCAGCTTTGTTGTGTATGTAACCATAGGGATTTGTGATGTCACCTAGAACCTTCACAGCAGCGACAGCTTTATGAGGAGCATCAGCACTGCTCTGCCTGAGCAGAACCATCACCGCCATAGGTTGTCAAATAACCCGGATTTAACCCACACAGGTAAGTCCAATGGGGTGCAGGCATGTCCTCTATGCTTACAGCTTCCCGTGGGTGTTGGTTTGATACCGTTTGGGGACAGCCAAGGAGGCATCTGCAGGCAACAAAGGTAGGTGTGTGCTTGTGTGTGTGTTTCCTATGCAGATCCTAAGCCCAGTGTCACATGCAAGTAGGAGGAGTAAGAAGGGTTCCTGGCAAATCCGGGTTATGGATTGCATTTAAAAAGGCCCCGTGGGAGTGCAATGGGCCCCTGTCTTGCTGCTTAGCAATAATGGTATGGGTTTAGGTTCTGCTGTGTGTACTGGTGGTTGACTGCCCCCCAGCCCAGAGTGTGCATGGAAAATTGTCTGGCAGCCTCCCTGACAGCAAGCAGTGATAGTGCCCATGAAGGGGACCTTGTTGGGCCCGCCCCTTTCACGGTTATCGCTTCTCGGCCTTTTGGCTAAGATCAAGTGTAGTATCTGTTCTTATCAGTTTAATATCTGATACGTCCCCTATCTGGGGACCATATATTAAATGGATTTTTGAGAACGGGGGCCGATTTCGAAGCTTGCTTCCGTCGCCCTATGCATTGACCCGATATGGCAGTATCTTCGGGTACAGTGCACCACCCCCTTACAGGGTTAAAAAGAAAGATTCCTACTTTCATTGCTACCTGCTTGCTGGCTAGCCAGCTAGCCAGCCCTGTGGGCCTTGCTGCTGCTGCAGCCAAAAAACAAAAGGTGGTGCTGCTGCTGCTTCTGCTGCTTCTGCTTCTGCTTGTGTCTGGCCCCTGTTGGAGCGTCCAGGCACAGGACTTCTGCTGCTGCTGACTAAATGGCCTCCTTAATTGGATCATTTGAGTAGCCAGCACACCTGTGCAGGTAGGGCATGACATGATAGGCAGCTGCCTTGATAGCGGGTGGGTGCTGAATGTTCCTAATTGACAAAATAAGATTAATGCTTATGAAGAAATATAAAATCTCATCCCTTCCCCAATATCGCGCCACACCCCTACCCCTTAATTCCCTGGTTGAACTTGATGGACATATGTCTTTTTTCGACCGTACTAACTATGTAACTATGTAACATAACATGGGGGGGGGGGGGGGGTCTCCTGGCTGTTCACACAGGTGTGTCATTGCTGTACATTGACCATGCATTGCTTCTGTGGTATTGCAAAGGCAAAGACAAATGCTTCCAGCCATCCATTGCACTAATGGATTGGTCATCAGCTGGCTGTCTATGTCCCGCATCAATATAGACCAAAGTACAGAGGGTTAGGCTATGCTATTGTGCACCTACCTGATGCATCAGAAGGTGCGAGGCCCTTGCTAAATTCTGTGCACAGACTTTGAGATCTATGCTTTAGACTGTATCTAAACCTGCTCCAACATGGACTGACATTCTGGCCTACTTTCAGCCGATGCGACTTGTCTGTCGCTGAACAGTCGCTTTTTATGTATTCAGCACCTATGTATAATGTTGTAAAAATGCTCTAGAAGCTAAAGTCGCAGAAATGTCACACATATTTGGCCTGCAACTTTCTGTGCGACAAATTCAGACAGGAAAAATCAGTATAAATCCTTAGAAAATTATCCCCCAGTGTCTCCATCTGCTGGCGGTATTGAATAAGCATTGCTGCACTGATGGGGTATGCATTAGACGAAAAAAAAGAAGAAAAAGAAGAATAATACGCCCAGAAAAGAGGCGAAAAGGAGAAAAACGTAAAAAAACGTGAAAAAAAAGTAAGAGGAAGAGAAGGGAAAAAAAGGTGGAAATGGGTTTAAAAGTGATTTCGGCGGAGAAATATATATATATATATATATATATATATATATATATATATATATATGCGCACACACACACATAGATATAAACGTATTCTCCGTTGAGATATTGCAGCCGCTGCTGTGTCCAGGCCCAGGAGCCTTAGCACTGTGCTGTGATGTCACTCAATACCACTGACATCACTAGGTGTAAACAACATCTCTCCTTTGCTGTGTATGTGACTATGGAGCTGTTTGGTGATGTTGTCTATTACGGCCTTCATAGAAGCAACAGGAGATTGTTGCATCCATCTAGAACCCTCAGAACTACAGTGCTATGATGTCACTCACTTCCACAGGCCTTGCAGAGTGTAAACAACAACAACCCAGCTTTGTTGTGTATGTAACCATAGGGATTTGTGATGTCACCTAGAACCTTCACAGCAGCGACAGCTTTATGAGGAGCATCAGCACTGCTCTGCCTGAGCAGAACCATCACCGCCATAGGTTGTCAAATAACCCGGATTTAACCCACACAGGTAAGTCCAATGGGGTGCAGGCATGTCCTCTATGCTTACAGCTTCCCGTGGGTGTTGGTTTGATACCGTTTGGGGACAGCCAAGGAGGCATCTGCAGGCAACAAAGGTAGGTGTGTGCTTGTGTGTGTGTTTCCTATGCAGATCCTAAGCCCAGTGTCACATGCAAGTAGGAGGAGTAAGAAGGGTTCCTGGCAAATCCGGGTTATGGATTGCATTTAAAAAGGCCCCGTGGGAGTGCAATGGGCCCCTGTCTTGCTGCTTAGCAATAATGGTATGGGTTTAGGTTCTGCTGTGTGTACTGGTGGTTGACTGCCCCCCAGCCCAGAGTGTGCATGGAAAATTGTCTGGCAGCCTCCCTGACAGCAAGCAGTGATAGTGCCCATGAAGGGGACCTTGTTGGGCCCGCCCCTTTCACGGTTATCGCTTCTCGGCCTTTTGGCTAAGATCAAGTGTAGTATCTGTTCTTATCAGTTTAATATCTGATACGTCCCCTATCTGGGGACCATATATTAAATGGATTTTTGAGAACGGGGGCCGATTTCGAAGCTTGCTTCCGTCGCCCTATGCATTGACCCGATATGGCAGTATCTTCGGGTACAGTGCACCACCCCCTTACAGGGTTAAAAAGAAAGATTCCTACTTTCATTGCTACCTGCTTGCTGGCTAGCCAGCTAGCCAGCCCTGTGGGCCTTGCTGCTGCTGCAGCCAAAAAACAAAAGGTGGTGCTGCTGCTGCTTCTGCTGCTTCTGCTTCTGCTTGTGTCTGGCCCCTGTTGGAGCGTCCAGGCACAGGACTTCTGCTGCTGCTGACTAAATGGCCTCCTTAATTGGATCATTTGAGTAGCCAGCACACCTGTGCAGGTAGGGCATGACATGATAGGCAGCTGCCTTGATAGCGGGTGGGTGCTGAATGTTCCTAATTGACAAAATAAGATTAATGCTTATGAAGAAATATAAAATCTCATCCCTTCCCCAATATCGCGCCACACCCCTACCCCTTAATTCCCTGGTTGAACTTGATGGACATATGTCTTTTTTCGACCGTACTAACTATGTAACTATGTAACATAACATGGGGGGTGGGGGGGGTCTCCTGGTTGTTCACACAGGTGTGTCATTGCTGTACATTGACCATGCATTGCTTCTGTGGTATTGCAAAGGCAAAGACAAATGCTTCCAGCCATCCATTGCACTAATGGATTGGTCATCAGCTGGCTGTCTATGTCCCGCATCAATATAGACCAAAGTACAGAGGGTTAGGCTATGCTATTGTGCACCTACCTGATGCATCAGAAGGTGCGAGGCCCTTGCTAAATTCTGTGCACAGACTTTGAGATCTATGCTTTAGACTGTATCTAAACCTGCTCCAACATGGACTGACATTCTGGCCTACTTTCAGCCGATGCGACTTGTCTGTCGCTGAACAGTCGCTTTTTATGTATTCAGCACCTATGTATAATGTTGTAAAAATGCTCTAGAAGCTAAAGTCGCAGAAATGTCACACATATTTGGCCTGCAACTTTCTGTGCGACAAATTCAGACAGGAAAAATCAGTATAAATCCTTAGAAAATTATCCCCCAGTGTCTCCATCTGCTGGCGGTATTGAATAAGCATTGCTGCACTGATGGGGTATGCATTAGACGAAAAAAAAGAAGAAAAAGAATAATACGCCCAGAAAAGAGGCGAAAAGGAGAAAAACGTAAAAAAACGTGAAAAAAAAGTAAGAGGAAGAGAAGGGAAAAAAAGGTGGAAATGGGTTTAAAAGTGATTTCGGCGGAGAAATATATATATATATATATATATATATATATATATATATATATATGCGCACACACACACATAGATATAAACGTATTCTCCGTTGAGATATTGCAGCCGCTGCTGTGTCCAGGCCCAGGAGCCTTAGCACTGTGCTGTGATGTCACTCAATACCACTGACATCACTAGGTGTAAACAACATCTCTCCTTTGCTGTGTATGTGACTATGGAGCTGTTTGGTGATGTCGTCTATTACGGCCTTCATAGAAGCAACAGGAGATTGTTGCATCCATCTTGAACCCTCAGAACTACAGTGCTATGATGTCACTCACTTCCACAGGCCTTGCAGAGTGTAAACAACAACAACCCAGCTTTGTTGTGTATGTAACCATAGGGATTTGTGATGTCACCTAGAACCTTCACAGCAGCGACAGCTTTATGAGGAGCATCAGCACTGCTCTGCCTGACCAGAACCATCACCGCCATAGGTTGTCAAATAACCCGGATTTAACCCACACAGGTAAGTCCAATGGGGTGCAGGCATGTCCTCTATGCTTACAGCTTCCCGTGGGTGTTGGTTTGATACCGTTTGGGGACAGCCAAGGAGGCATCTGCAGGCAACAAAGGTAGGTGTGTGCTTGTGTGTGTGTTTCCTATGCAGATCCTAAGCCCAGTGTCACATGCAAGTAGGAGGAGTAAGAAGGGTTCCTGGCAAATCCGGGTTATGGATTGCATTTAAAAAGGCCCCGTGGGAGTGCAATGGGCCCCTGTCTTGCTGCTTAGCAATAATGGTATGGGTTTAGGTTCTGCTGTGTGTACTGGTGGTTGACTGCCCCCCAGCCCAGAGTGTGCATGGAAAATTGTCTGGCAGCCTCCCTGACAGCAAGCAGTGATAGTGCCCATGAAGGGGACCTTGTTGGGCCCGCCCCTTTCACGGTTATCGCTTCTCGGCCTTTTGGCTAAGATCAAGTGTAGTATCTGTTCTTATCAGTTTAATATCTGATACGTCCCCTATCTGGGGACCATATATTAAATGGATTTTTGAGAACGGGGGCCGATTTCGAAGCTTGCTTCCGTCGCCCTATGCATTGACCCGATATGGCAGTATCTTCGGGTACAGTGCACCACCCCCTTACAGGGTTAAAAAGAAAGATTCCTACTTTCATTGCTACCTGCTTGCTGGCTAGCCAGCTAGCCAGCCCTGTGGGCCTTGCTGCTGCTGCAGCCAAAAAACAAAAGGTGGTGCTGCTGCTGCTTCTGCTGCTTCTACTTCTGCTTGTGTCTGGCCCCTGTTGGAGCGTCCAGGCACAGGACTTCTGCTGCTGCTGACTAAATGGCCTCCTTAATTGGATCATTTGAGTAGCCAGCACACCTGTGCAGGTAGGGCATGACATGATAGGCAGCTGCCTTGATAGCGGGTGGGTGCTGAATGTTCCTAATTGACAAAATAAGATTAATGCTTATGAAGAAATATAAAATCTCATCCCTTCCCCAATATCGCGCCACACCCCTACCCCTTAATTCCCTGGTTGAACTTGATGGACATATGTCTTTTTTCGACCGTACTAACTATGTAACTATGTAACATAACATGGGGGGGGGGGGGGGTCTCCTGGCTGTTCACACAGGTGTGTCATTGCTGTACATTGACCATGCATTGCTTCTGTGGTATTGCAAAGGCAAAGACAAATGCTTCCAGCCATCCATTGCACTAATGGATTGGTCATCAGCTGGCTGTCTATGTCCCGCATCAATATAGACCAAAGTACAGAGGGTTAGGCTATGCTATTGTGCACCTACCTGATGCATCAGAAGGTGCGAGGCCCTTGCTAAATTCTGTGCACAGACTTTGAGATCTATGCTTTAGACTGTATCTAAACCTGCTCCAACATGGACTGACATTTTGGCCTACTTTCAGCCGATGCGACTTGTCTGTCGCTGAACAGTCGCTTTTTATGTATTCAGCACCTATGTATAATGTTGTAAAAATGCTCTAGAAGCTAAAGTCGCAGAAATGTCACACATATTTGGCCTGCAACTTTCTGTGCGACAAATTCAGACAGGAAAAATCAGTATAAATCCTTAGAAAATTATCCCCCAGTGTCTCCATCTGCTGGCGGTATTGAATAAGCATTGCTGCACTGATGGGGTATGCATTAGACGAAAAAAAAGAAGAAAAAGAAGAATAATACGCCCAGAAAAGAGGCGAAAAGGAGAAAAACGTAAAAAAACGTGAAAAAAAAGTAAGAGGAAGAGAAGGGAAAAAAAGGTGGAAATGGGTTTAAAAGTGATTTCGGCGGAGAAATATATATATATATATATATATATATATATATATATATGCGCACACACACACATAGATATAAACGTATTCTCCGTTGAGATATTGCAGCCGCTGCTGTGTCCAGGCCCAGGAGCCTTAGCACTGTGCTGTGATGTCACTCAATACCACTGACATCACTAGGTGTAAACAACATCTCTCCTTTGCTGTGTATGTGACTATGGAGCTGTTTGGTGATGTCGTCTATTACGGCCTTCATAGAAGCAACAGGAGATTGTTGCATCCATCTTGAACCCTCAGAACTACAGTGCTATGATGTCACTCACTTCCACAGGCCTTGCAGAGTGTAAACAACAACAACCCAGCTTTGTTGTGTATGTAACCATAGGGATTTGTGATGTCACCTAGAACCTTCACAGCAGCGACAGCTTTATGAGGAGCATCAGCACTGCTCTGCCTGAGCAGAACCATCACCGCCATAGGTTGTCAAATAACCCGGATTTAACCCACACAGGTAAGTCCAATGGGGTGCAGGCATGTCCTCTATGCTTACAGCTTCCCGTGGGTGTTGGTTTGATACCGTTTGGGGACAGCCAAGGAGGCATCTGCAGGCAACAAAGGTAGGTGTGTGCTTGTGTGTGTGTTTCCTATGCAGATCCTAAGCCCAGTGTCACATGCAAGTAGGAGGAGTAAGAAGGGTTCCTGGCAAATCCGGGTTATGGATTGCATTTAAAAAGGCCCCGTGGGAGTGCAATGGGCCCCTGTCTTGCTGCTTAGCAATAATGGTATGGGTTTAGGTTCTGCTGTGTGTACTGGTGGTTGACTGCCCCCCAGCCCAGAGTGTGCATGGAAAATTGTCTGGCAGCCTCCCTGACAGCAAGCAGTGATAGTGCCCATGAAGGGGACCTTGTTGGGCCCGCCCCTTTCACGGTTATCGCTTCTCGGCCTTTTGGCTAAGATCAAGTGTAGTATCTGTTCTTATCAGTTTAATATCTGATACGTCCCCTATCTGGGGACCATATATTAAATGGATTTTTGAGAACGGGGGCCGATTTCGAAGCTTGCTTCCGTCGCCCTATGCATTCACCCGATATGGCAGTATCTTCGGGTACAGTGCACCACCCCCTTACAGGGTTAAAAAGAAAGATTCCTACTTTCATTGCTACCTGCTTGCTGGCTAGCCAGCTAGCCAGCCCTGTGGGCCTTGCTGCTGCTGCAGCCAAAAAACAAAAGGTGGTGCTGCTGCTGCTTCTGCTGCTTCTGCTTCTGCTTGTGTCTGGCCCCTGTTGGAGCGTCCAGGCACAGGACTTCTGCTGCTGCTGACTAAATGGCCTCCTTAATTGGATCATTTGAGTAGCCAGCACACCTGTGCAGGTAGGGCATGACATGATAGGCAGCTGCCTTGATAGCGGGTGGGTGCTGAATGTTCCTAATTGACAAAATAAGATTAATGCTTATGAAGAAATGTAAAATCTCATCCCTTCCCCAATATCGCGCCACACCCCTACCCCTTAATTCCCTGGTTGAACTTGATGGACATATGTCTTTTTTCGACCGTACTAACTATGTAACTATGTAACATAACATGGGGGGGGGGGGGTCTCCTGGCTGTTCACACAGGTGTGTCATTGCTGTACATTGACCATGCATTGCTTCTGTGGTATTGCAAAGGCAAAGACAAATGCTTCCAGCCATCCATTGCACTAATGGATTGGTCATCAGCTGGCTGTCTATGTCCCGCATCAATATAGACCAAAGTACAGAGGGTTAGGCTATGCTATTGTGCACCTACCTGATGCATCAGAAGGTGCGAGGCCCTTGCTAAATTCTGTGCACAGACTTTGAGATCTATGCTTTAGACTGTATCTAAACCTGCTCCAACATGGACTGACATTCTGGCCTACTTTCAGCCGATGCGACTTGTCTGTCGCTGAACAGTCGCTTTTTATGTATTCAGCACCTATGTATAATGTTGTAAAAATGCTCTAGAAGCTAAAGTCGCAGAAATGTCACACATATTTGGCCTGCAACTTTCTGTGCGACAAATTCAGACAGGAAAAATCAGTATAAATCCTTAGAAAATTATCCCCCAGTGTCTCCATCTGCTGGCGGTATTGAATAAGCATTGCTGCACTGATGGGGTATGCATTAGACGAAAAAAAAGAAGAAAAAGAAGAATAATACGCCCAGAAAAGAGGCGAAAAGGAGAAAAACGTAAAAAAACGTGAAAAAAAAGTAAGAGGAAGAGAAGGGAAAAAAAGGTGGAAATGGGTTTAAAAGTGATTTCGGCGGAGAAATATATATATATATATATATATATATATATATATATATATATATATGCGCACACACACACATAGATATAAACGTATTCTCCGTTGAGATATTGCAGCCGCTGCTGTGTCCAGGCCCAGGAGCCTTAGCACTGTGCTGTGATGTCACTCAATACCACTGACATCACTAGGTGTAAACAACATCTCTCCTTTGCTGTGTATGTGACTATGGAGCTGTTTGGTGATGTCGTCTATTATGGCCTTCATAGAAGCAACAGGAGATTGTTGCATCCATCTAGAACCCTCAGAACTACAGTGCTATGATGTCACTCACTTCCACAGGCCTTGCAGAGTGTAAACAACAACAACCCAGCTTTGTTGTGTATGTAACCATAGGGATTTGTGATGTCACCTAGAACCTTCACAGCAGCGACAGCTTTATGAGGAGCATCAGCACTGCTCTGCCTGAGCAGAACCATCACCGCCATAGGTTGTCAAATAACCCGGATTTAACCCACACAGGTAAGTCCAATGGGGTGCAGGCATGTCCTCTATGCTTACAGCTTCCCGTGGGTGTTGGTTTGATACCGTTTGGGGACAGCCAAGGAGGCATCTGCAGGCAACAAAGGTAGGTGTGTGCTTGTGTGTGTGTTTCCTATGCAGATCCTAAGCCCAGTGTCACATGCAAGTAGGAGGAGTAAGAAGGGTTCCTGGCAAATCCGGGTTATGGATTGCATTTAAAAAGGCCCCGTGGGAGTGCAATGGGCCCCTGTCTTGCTGCTTAGCAATAATGGTATGGGTTTAGGTTCTGCTGTGTGTACTGGTGGTTGACTGCCCCCCAGCCCAGAGTGTGCATGGAAAATTGTCTGGCAGCCTCCCTGACAGCAAGCAGTGATAGTGCCCATGAAGGGGACCTTGTTGGGCCCGCCCCTTTCACGGTTATCGCTTCTCGGCCTTTTGGCTAAGATCAAGTGTAGTATCTGTTCTTATCAGTTTAATATCTGATACGTCCCCTATCTGGGGACCATATATTAAATGGATTTTTGAGAACGGGGGCCGATTTCGAAGCTTGCTTCCGTCGCCCTATGCATTGACCCGATATGGCAGTATCTTCGGGTACAGTGCACCACCCCCTTACAGGGTTAAAAAGAAAGATTCCTACTTTCATTGCTACCTGCTTGCTGGCTAGCCAGCTAGCCAGCCCTGTGGGCCTTGCTGCTGCTGCAGCCAAAAAACAAAAGGTGGTGCTGCTGCTGCTTCTGCTTCTGCTTGTGTCTGGCCCCTGTTGGAGCGTCCAGGCACAGGACTTCTGCTGCTGCTGACTAAATGGCCTCCTTAATTGGATCATTTGAGTAGCCAGCACACCTGTGCAGGTAGGGCATGACATGATAGGCAGCTGCCTTGATAGCGGGTGGGTGCTGAATGTTCCTAATTGACAAAATAAGATTAATGCTTATGAAGAAATATAAAATCTCATCCCTTCCCCAATATCGCGCCACACCCCTACCCCTTAATTCCCTGGTTGAACTTGATGGACATATGTCTTTTTTCGACCGTACTAACTATGTAACTATGTAACATAACATGGGGGGGGGGGGGGGTCTCCTGGCTGTTCACACAGGTGTGTCATTGCTGTACATTGACCATGCATTGCTTCTGTGGTATTGCAAAGGCAAAGACAAATGCTTCCAGCCATCCATTGCACTAATGGATTGGTCATCAGCTGGCTGTCTATGTCCCGCATCAATATAGACCAAAGTACAGAGGGTTAGGCTATGCTATTGTGCACCTACCTGATGCATCAGAAGGTGCGAGGCCCTTGCTAAATTCTGTGCACAGACTTTGAGATCTATGCTTTAGACTGTATCTAAACCTGCTCCAACATGGACTGACATTCTGGCCTACTTTCAGCCGATGCGACTTGTCTGTCGCTGAACAGTCGCTTTTTATGTATTCAGCACCTATGTATAATGTTGTAAAAATGCTCTAGAAGCTAAAGTCGCAGAAATGTCACACATATTTGGCCTGCAACTTTCTGTGCGACAAATTCAGACAGGAAAAATCAGTATAAATCCTTAGAAAATTATCCCCCAGTGTCTCCATCTGCTGGCGGTATTGAATAAGCATTGCTGCACTGATGGGGTATGCATTAGACGAAAAAAAAGAAGAAAAAGAAGAATAATACGCCCAGAAAAGAGGCGAAAAGGAGAAAAACGTAAAAAAACGTGAAAAAAAAGTAAGAGGAAGAGAAGGGAAAAAAAGGTGGAAATGGGTTTAAAAGTGATTTCGGCGGAGAAATATATATATATATATATATATATATATATATATATATATATGCGCACACACACACATAGATATAAACGTATTCTCCGTTAAGATATTGCAGCCGCTGCTGTGTCCAGGCCCAGGAGCCTTAGCACTGTGCTGTGATGTCACTCAATACCACTGACATCACTAGGTGTAAACAACATCTCTCCTTTGCTGTGTATGTGACTATGGAGCTGTTTGGTGATGTCGTCTATTACGGCCTTCATAGAAGCAACAGGAGATTGTTGCATCCATCTTGAACCCTCAGAACTACAGTGCTATGATGTCACTCACTTCCACAGGCCTTGCAGAGTGTAAACAACAACAACCCAGCTTTGTTGTGTATGTAACCATAGGGATTTGTGATGTCACCTAGAACCTTCACAGCAGCGACAGCTTTATGAGGAGCATCAGCACTGCTCTGCCTGAGCAGAACCATCACCGCCATAGGTTGTCAAATAACCCGGATTTAACCCACACAGGTAAGTCCAATGGGGTGCAGGCATGTCCTCTATGCTTACAGCTTCCCGTGGGTGTTGGTTTGATACCGTTTGGGGACAGCCAAGGAGGCATCTGCAGGCAACAAAGGTAGGTGTGTGCTTGTGTGTGTGTTTCCTATGCAGATCCTAAGCCCAGTGTCACATGCAAGTAGGAGGAGTAAGAAGGGTTCCTGGCAAATCCGGGTTATGGATTGCATTTAAAAAGGCCCCGTGGGAGTGCAATGGGCCCCTGTCTTGCTGCTTAGCAATAATGGTATGGGTTTAGGTTCTGCTGTGTGTACTGGTGGTTGACTGCCCCCCAGCCCAGAGTGTGCATGGAAAATTGTCTGGCAGCCTCCCTGACAGCAAGCAGTGATAGTGCCCATGAAGGGGACCTTGTTGGGCCCGCCCCTTTCACGGTTATCGCTTCTCGGCCTTTTGGCTAAGATCAAGTGTAGTATCTGTTCTTATCAGTTTAATATCTGATACGTCCCCTATCTGGGGACCATATATTAAATGGATTTTTGAGAACGGGGGCCGATTTCGAAGCTTGCTTCCGTCGCCCTATGCATTGACCCGATATGGCAGTATCTTCGGGTACAGTGCACCACCCCCTTACAGGGTTAAAAAGAAAGATTCCTACTTTCATTGCTACCTGCTTGCTGGCTAGCCAGCTAGCCAGCCCTGTGGGCCTTGCTGCTGCTGCAGCCAAAAAACAAAAGGTGGTGCTGCTGCTGCTTCTGCTGCTTCTGCTGCTTCTGCTTCTGCTTGTGTCTGGCCCCTGTTGGAGCGTCCAGGCACAGGACTTCTGCTGCTGCTGACTAAATGGCCTCCTTAATTGGATCATTTGAGTAGCCAGCACACCTGTGCAGGTAGGGCATGACATGATAGGCAGCTGCCTTGATAGCGGGTGGGTGCTGAATGTTCCTAATTGACAAAATAAGATTAATGCTTATGAAGAAATATAAAATCTCATCCCTTCCCCAATATCGCGCCACACCCCTACCCCTTAATTCCCTGGTTGAACTTGATGGACATATGTCTTTTTTCGACCGTACTAACTATGTAACTATGTAACATAACATGGGGGGGGGGGGGGTCTCCTGGCTGTTCACACAGGTGTGTCATTGCTGTACATTGACCATGCATTGCTTCTGTGGTATTGCAAAGGCAAAGACAAATGCTTCCAGCCATCCATTGCACTAATGGATTGGTCATCAGCTGGCTGTCTATGTCCCGCATCAATATAGACCAAAGTACAGAGGGTTAGGCTATGCTATTGTGCACCTACCTGATGCATCAGAAGGTGCGAGGCCCTTGCTAAATTCTGTGCACAGACTTTGAGATCTATGCTTTAGACTGTATCTAAACCTGCTCCAACATGGACTGACATTCTGGCCTACTTTCAGCCGATGCGACTTGTCTGTCGCTGAACAGTCGCTTTTTATGTATTCAGCACCTATGTATAATGTTGTAAAAATGCTCTAGAAGCTAAAGTCGCAGAAATGTCACACATATTTGGCCTGCAACTTTCTGTGCGACAAATTCAGACAGGAAAAATCAGTATAAATCCTTAGAAAATTATCCCCCAGTGTCTCCATCTGCTGGCGGTATTGAATAAGCATTGCTGCACTGATGGGGTATGCATTAGACGGAAAAAAAGAAGAAAAAGAAGAATAATACGCCCAGAAAAGAGGCGAAAAGGAGAAAAACGTAAAAAAACGTGAAAAAAAAGTAAGAGGAAGAGAAGGGAAAAAAAGGTGGAAATGGGTTTAAAAGTGATTTCGGCGGAGAAATATATATATATATATATATATATATATATATATATATATATATGCGCACACACACACATAGATATAAACGTATTCTCCGTTGAGATATTGCAGCCGCTGCTGTGTCCAGGCCCAGGAGCCTTAGCACTGTGCTGTGATGTCACTCAATACCACTGACATCACTAGGTGTAAACAACATCTCTCCTTTGCTGTGTATGTGACTATGGAGCTGTTTGGTGATGTCGTCTATTACGGCCTTCATAGAAGCAACAGGAGATTGTTGCATCCATCTTGAACCCTCAGAACTACAGTGCTATGATGTCACTCACTTCCACAGGCCTTGCAGAGTGTAAACAACAACAACCCAGCTTTGTTGTGTATGTAACCATAGGGATTTGTGATGTCACCTAGAACCTTCACAGCAGCGACAGCTTTATGAGGAGCATCAGCACTGCTCTGCCTGAGCAGAACCATCACCGCCATAGGTTGTCAAATAACCCGGATTTAACCCACACAGGTAAGTCCAATGGGGTGCAGGCATGTCCTCTATGCTTACAGCTTCCCGTGGGTGTTGGTTTGATACCGTTTGGGGACAGCCAAGGAGGCATCTGCAGGCAACAAAGGTAGGTGTGTGCTTGTGTGTGTGTTTCCTATGCAGATCCTAAGCCCAGTGTCACATACAAGTAGGAGGAGTAAGAAGGGTTCCTGGCAAATCCGGGTTATGGATTGCATTTAAAAAGGCCCCGTGGGAGTGCAATGGGCCCCTGTCTTGCTGCTTAGCAATAATGGTATGGGTTTAGGTTCTGCTGTGTGTACTGGTGGTTGACTGCCCCCCAGCCCAGAGTGTGCATGGAAAATTGTCTGGCAGCCTCCCTGACAGCAAGCAGTGATAGTGCCCATGAAGGGGACCTTGTTGGGCCCGCCCCTTTCACGGTTATCGCTTCTCGGCCTTTTGGCTAAGATCAAGTGTAGTATCTGTTCTTATCAGTTTAATATCTGATACGTCCCCTATCTGGGGACCATATATTAAATGGATTTTTGAGAACGGGGGCCGATTTCGAAGCTTGCTTCCGTCGCCCTATGCATTGACCCGATATGGCAGTATCTTCGGGTACAGTGCACCACCCCCTTACAGGGTTAAAAAGAAAGATTCCTACTTTCATTGCTACCTGCTTGCTGGCTAGCCAGCTAGCCAGCCCTGTGGGCCTTGCTGCTGCTGCAGCCAAAAAACAAAAGGTGGTGCTGCTGCTGCTTCTGCTTCTGCTTGTGTCTGGCCCCTGTTGGAGCGTCCAGGCACAGGACTTCTGCTGCTGCTGACTAAATGGCCTCCTTAATTGGATCATTTGAGTAGCCAGCACACCTGTGCAGGTAGGGCATGACATGATAGGCAGCTGCCTTGATAGCGGGTGGGTGCTGAATGTTCCTAATTGACAAAATAAGATTAATGCTTATGAAGAAATATAAAATCTCATCCCTTCCCCAATATCGCGCCACACCCCTACCCCTTAATTCCCTGGTTGAACTTGATGGACATATGTCTTTTTTCGACCGTACTAACTATGTAACTATGTAACATAACATGGGGGGGGGGGGGGGGTCTCCTGGCTGTTCACACAGGTGTGTCATTGCTGTACATTGACCATGCATTGCTTCTGTGGTATTGCAAAGGCAAAGACAAATGCTTCCAGCCATCCATTGCACTAATGGATTGGTCATCAGCTGGCTGTCTATGTCCCGCATCAATATAGACCAAAGTACAGAGGGTTAGGCTATGCTATTGTGCACCTACCTGATGCATCAGAAGGTGCGAGGCCCTTGCTAAATTCTGTGCACAGACTTTGAGATCTATGCTTTAGACTGTATCTAAACCTGCTCCAACATGGACTGACATTCTGGCCTACTTTCAGCCGATGCGACTTGTCTGTCGCTGAACAGTCGCTTTTTATGTATTCAGCACCTATGTATAATGTTGTAAAAATGCTCTAGAAGCTAAAGTCGCAGAAATGTCACACATATTTGGCCTGCAACTTTCTGTGCGACAAATTCAGACAGGAAAAATCAGTATAAATCCTTAGAAAATTATCCCCCAGTGTCTCCATCTGCTGGCGGTATTGAATAAGCATTGCTGCACTGATGGGGTATGCATTAGACGAAAAAAAAGAAGAAAAAGAAGAATAATACGCCCAGAAAAGAGGCGAAAAGGAGAAAAACGTAAAAAAACGTGAAAAAAAAGTAAGAGGAAGAGAAGGGAAAAAAAGGTGGAAATGGGTTTAAAAGTGATTTCGGCGGAGAAATATATATATATATATATATATATATATATATATATATATATATGCGCACACACACACATAGATATAAACGTATTCTCCGTTAAGATATTGCAGCCGCTGCTGTGTCCAGGCCCAGGAGCCTTAGCACTGTGCTGTGATGTCACTCAATACCACTGACATCACTAGGTGTAAACAACATCTCTCCTTTGCTGTGTATGTGACTATGGAGCTGTTTGGTGATGTCGTCTATTACGGCCTTCATAGAAGCAACAGGAGATTGTTGCATCCATCTTGAACCCTCAGAACTACAGTGCTATGATGTCACTCACTTCCACAGGCCTTGCAGAGTGTAAACAACAACAACCCAGCTTTGTTGTGTATGTAACCATAGGGATTTGTGATGTCACCTAGAACCTTCACAGCAGCGACAGCTTTATGAGGAGCATCAGCACTGCTCTGCCTGAGCAGAACCATCACCGCCATAGGTTGTCAAATAACCCGGATTTAACCCACACAGGTAAGTCCAATGGGGTGCAGGCATGTCCTCTATGCTTACAGCTTCCCGTGGGTGTTGGTTTGATACCGTTTGGGGACAGCCAAGGAGGCATCTGCAGGCAACAAAGGTAGGTGTGTGCTTGTGTGTGTGTTTCCTATGCAGATCCTAAGCCCAGTGTCACATGCAAGTAGGAGGAGTAAGAAGGGTTCCTGGCAAATCCGGGTTATGGATTGCATTTAAAAAGGCCCCGTGGGAGTGCAATGGGCCCCTGTCTTGCTGCTTAGCAATAATGGTATGGGTTTAGGTTCTGCTGTGTGTACTGGTGGTTGACTGCCCCCCAGCCCAGAGTGTGCATGCAAAATTGTCTGGCAGCCTCCCTGACAGCAAGCAGTGATAGTGCCCATGAAGGGGACCTTGTTGGGCCCGCCCCTTTCACGGTTATCGCTTCTCGGCCTTTTGGCTAAGATCAAGTGTAGTATCTGTTCTTATCAGTTTAATATCTGATACGTCCCCTATCTGGGGACCATATATTAAATGGATTTTTGAGAACGGGGGCCGATTTCGAAGCTTGCTTCCGTCGCCCTATGCATTGACCCGATATGGCAGTATCTTCGGGTACAGTGCACCACCCCCTTACAGGGTTAAAAAGAAAGATTCCTACTTTCATTGCTACCTGCTTGCTGGCTAGCCAGCTAGCCAGCCCTGTGGGCCTTGCTGCTGCTGCAGCCAAAAAACAAAAGGTGGTGCTGCTGCTGCTTCTGCTGCTTCTGCTTCTGCTTGTGTCTGGCCCCTGTTGGAGCGTCCAGGCACAGGACTTCTGCTGCTGCTGACTAAATGGCCTCCTTAATTGGATCATTTGAGTAGCCAGCACACCTGTGCAGGTAGGGCATGACATGATAGGCAGCTGCCTTGATAGCGGGTGGGTGCTGAATGTTCCTAATTGACAAAATAAGATTAATGCTTATGAAGAAATATAAAATCTCATCCCTTCCCCAATATCGCGCCACACCCCTACCCCTTAATTCCCTGGTTGAACTTGATGGACATATGTCTTTTTTCGACCGTACTAACTATGTAACTATGTAACATAACATGGGGGGGGGGGGGGTCTCCTGGCTGTTCACACAGGTGTGTCATTGCTGTACATTGACCATGCATTGCTTCTGTGGTATTGCAAAGGCAAAGACAAATGCTTCCAGCCATCCATTGCACTAATGGATTGGTCATCAGCTGGCTGTCTATGTCCCGCATCAATATAGACCAAAGTACAGAGGGTTAGGCTATGCTATTGTGCACCTACCTGATGCATCAGAAGGTGCGAGGCCCTTGCTAAATTCTGTGCACAGACTTTGAGATCTATGCTTTAGACTGTATCTAAACCTGCTCCAACATGGACTGACATTCTGGCCTACTTTCAGCCGATGCGACTTGTCTGTCGCTGAACAGTCGCTTTTTATGTATTCAGCACCTATGTATAATGTTGTAAAAATGCTCTAGAAGCTAAAGTCGCAGAAATGTCACACATATTTGGCCTGCAACTTTCTGTGCGACAAATTCAGACAGGAAAAATCAGTATAAATCCTTAGAAAATTATCCCCCAGTGTCTCCATCTGCTGGCGGTATTGAATAAGCATTGCTGCACTGATGGGGTATGCATTAGACGAAAAAAAAGAAGAAAAAGAAGAATAATACGCCCAGAAAAGAGGCGAAAAGGAGAAAAACGTAAAAAAACGTGAAAAAAAAGTAAGAGGAAGAGAAGGGAAAAAAAGGTGGAAATGGGTTTAAAAGTGATTTCGGTGGAGAAATATATATATATATATATATATATATATATATATATATATGCGCACACACACACATAGATATAAACGTATTCTCCGTTGAGATATTGCAGCCGCTGCTGTGTCCAGGCCCAGGAGCCTTAGCACTGTGCTGTGATGTCACTCAATACCACTGACATCACTAGGTGTAAACAACATCTCTCCTTTGCTGTGTATGTGACTATGGAGCTGTTTGGTGATGTCGTCTATTACGGCCTTCATAGAAGCAACAGGAGATTGTTGCATCCATCTTGAACCCTCAGAACTACAGTGCTATGATGTCACTCACTTCCACAGGCCTTGCAGAGTGTAAACAACAACAACCCAGCTTTGTTGTGTATGTAACCATAGGGATTTGTGATGTCACCTAGAACCTTCACAGCAGCGACAGCTTTATGAGGAGCATCAGCACTGCTCTGCCTGAGCAGAACCATCACCGCCATAGGTTGTCAAATAACCCGGATTTAACCCACACAGGTAAGTCCAATGGGGTGCAGGCATGTCCTCTATGCTTACAGCTTCCCGTGGGTGTTGGTTTGATACCGTTTGGGGACAGCCAAGGAGGCATCTGCAGGCAACAAAGGTAGGTGTGTGCTTGTGTGTGTGTTTCCTATGCAGATCCTAAGCCCAGTGTCACATGCAAGTAGGAGGAGTAAGAAGGGTTCCTGGCAAATCCGGGTTATGGATTGCATTTAAAAAGGCCCCGTGGGAGTGCAATGGGCCCCTGTCTTGCTGCTTAGCAATAATGGTATGGGTTTAGGTTCTGCTGTGTGTACTGGTGGTTGACTGCCCCCCAGCCCAGAGTGTGCATGGAAAATTGTCTGGCAGCCTCCCTGACAGCAAGCAGTGATAGTGCCCATGAAGGGGACCTTGTTGGGCCCGCCCCTTTCACGGTTATCGCTTCTCGGCCTTTTGGCTAAGATCAAGTGTAGTAATACAGGAGATCTGGTCAGAAGGTACTCGGGTACCCCTCTCCTCGGCCTTGTGGGATCGCCCAGGTTTATTGCCTGGGCTTCACCCACTTGTTGCTATTGGGGAGAGGGCCTAGTCCCAGGGTAACGAGTAGCGATCGCCTCTCAAGACCTTCGGGTGGAGAGAGGTTAGAACCATGGATGATGATCCGGATCCAGGTTCTGTGCCGGCATACGCAAGGATCAAAAACACCGTGAGAGTCATTCTCACGGATGATACCAAAAGGGCGGACGATTTGAAATTCGTAGTAGAGGACGTGCTCGGAGGAGTTTTCGGAATACAGAAGGGCGAGATATTGGCAATCCAGGACTACCCGAAGCGTAAAATTTTTGATGTGACGTTCACACAAAATGGCATCCACAGAGATTTTGTTACCAGAGCTGCTGCGAGTAAAGACAAAAAGCTTCAGGGTGTCCGAATTATTGAGCACGTTCTAGACGATATTAAGCTGGTGGTAGTAAAGATGTATTCCCCTTTCGCCAACCTACACGATGTTGAGTTGTTTTTACAAGTCTATTTTAGTAAGGTTGAGTGCAGAGGAAAAATCATGAACAGCTGTGGCATCTGGACATCTAAGTGGAGATTTCAGGTTACATGCAAAAAAGATGACAGATTGCCAGGGGGAATACAACTACCACCAGCTCGTTTTAAAATAAATAATATGTGTGGCGACCTCTTTTATGCGGGGATGCCAAGCTACTGCAGGAAGTGTCACAGATATGGACACACAAAAGAAAACTGTGAAAGTACATGCAAAAAATGTGGTAGCACACAGCACGAGACAGAAAAATGCACAAGAGGAGGGAGGTGCAATTTCTGTCAACAATTCGGTCACCTTTTCTCCTCTTGTCCCCACAGACATAGGACGGAGCAGCAGTGGCAACCCTGGAGGCAGCAAGGACAGCAACCGGGACACCAGCCGAGGCAAGCAGAGCCAGTGATTACCCCCCCACAAGAGGTAAGCGGTGAGATGGAGAAGGAGAAAGACCCCCCTCAGGCAAAAGGAGGGGACCCTAAAGAGCAGAGGATGGCCAAAAAACGTGCAAGTGGTGGAAAAACTGGCCCCCAGGAGCATGCTGGGTTAAGAGAGGAGCGGACGGCGGCCGAATCCGCTCCTCAGCAACCTCTGGCTCAGGGTCCCCCTGAGAGCGATGATCCGGGTGGAGAGGTGAAGGTTAAAAGGCGGAGGGGCTCCAGAAGACTCTATTCGGAGGCGGTCCAGGGGGAGCCGATGGAAGTACCTGCGGATGCAGGGAACCCAAGTGACGTTCCTCCACAGGTCCCCATAGGGGATACCCCCCCTCCTCCCTGCCAGGAGGAGGTTTCAGGGGTGACCGTCTCTGAGGTACCAGAGACGGAACTAAGTGAACACCCGACCCCTATGGAGGGGCAAGAGGTGGAAGAACCCAATGAGTCTGGAGCCCTGATTGCCAGGATGCCCGAGAACAACTATGCCTCAATCATGATGGAGGAGGGGGGTCGGCTGAGTGATGGTGCCTCCTCTCCTGCTTCCTCTATGCGTACAGTTGAGTCAGATTTTGGGGGGTATGAGGCTTCGGAGGGGGAATCAGAGGTGTAAGACGTTTTCTTGTACATTCCCATGGCTGAGTTGTCCGGTCTGTCCTTGAACGTGAGAAGTGTGAGCGCCAGAGTAAGAAGGGTTGCCCTATTTAATTACTTGTCGGTTTTTGCTGCTTCCGTCCTTTTCCTGCAGGAATGTGGCATCCCGCACAGATTAAATTATAAAGAATATGAAGATGATTGGGTGCACGGTCCATCAGTCTGGTCTGGATCAAATGAGTCCAGATCAGCAGGGGTCGCCATACTTTTTAAAGGGAACGTTTTAATTGAGAGTTTTAACGAAATTTTACCAGGCAGAATTTTATTGGTCAACGCTTTTATTAATGGTATTAAATGGCAGTTTTTAAATTTTTATGGTTCTCCTGATAAGAATGAAAGAATAAAAATGTTGGAGATTTTACCCCTTTTTATTAACAATTCTAGTCCTCTTGTTTTATCAGGTGATTTTAATTGTATTTTAAGGGGAGAACGCCGTTTTTCGAACGCAGTGAGTAGGAACTATGATAAGACGTCTTTTATGTTAAAAAACTTGATTTTAGATTTTAATCTCACTGATGTTTTTAAAAAATGTAATTTTAACGTACCAGAGGAAGACGGTGTTACCTGGAGCAATGCAAGCTGTAGCTCCAGGATAGATTTTATTTTTTGTTCTTATCAAGTACTGCCTTTTAACTGTGATCTTTTTACCAATGTTTTTTCTGACCATAAATTATTGTATTTTAAAGTTAAAAGTGATTTTAAAAGGAGAACTGGTAGGAATGCCTGGAAGTTAAACGTGTCCCTTTTAGAAGATCCGCAGGTTTTATCAGATTTTATCACCTTTTACAAGGAATGCAGACGAGTAAAAGACCCCAACACTCCCACCAGTATCTGGTGGGAAAAAATGAAACTAAAAATAAAAGAATTTTTATCCGTGTTGGGGTTAGGAAAGCTAAAGAAAAACGTGAATTTTATAATATCCTAAATACTCGTCTGCAAACCCTGTACAAATTCAGAGCACATGGGATGGAGGTGGAGAAGGAGGTACATGATCTTAAAAAAGAAATAACTAAGTGCCTGGAGCAGAAAGGAAAAGAAATTATCTTTAGGTCTCGAATACAGCATCTTGAGGAAAACGAGACCTGCTCCAGGTATTTTTTTAAGAAAATACATGAAAATAGAAGGTTAATAGAAAACATTGAAGGAGTGAATGATGTACAGGGAATTTTAAAAAAGGTGCAAGAGTTTTATGCGGATCTTTTTAATGTAAAACACATTGATGAATGTTTTATGAATGACTCGTTAAAGGAGATCACCAATTTTTTAGATCCTGTCTCACAGTCTTTTTTATTGCAGAATATTTCAGAGCAGGAGATTTTAGAGACCGTCAAGAGTTTTAAAACAGGTAAAGTGCCTGGGCCGGATGGTATACCCATTGAATTTTATGTTACTTTTTATGGTATTTTAAAAGAAGATTTGTTCTCCCTTTTTACGGAAGTCTTTAAGTCTAAAATCCTCCCAGGCTCATGGAAGAAGGGTGATGTCTCCCTGCTATTCAAAAAGGGAGACCGGTCGGAACTCAAAAACTGGAGACCAATCACCCTTCTGAACTGCGACTATAAAATAATGGCGAAACTGTGTGCTAACCGCTTAAAGAACGTAATCCATAAAATAATTCATACAAACCAAGTCTGTGGGGTGCCTGGGAGGAGTTTATGGGAGAACCTAAACCTTTTAAAGGATGTAATTAGCGACACCAAATTAAGAAAAGGAAAGCTGGCGGTTTTATCCATAGATTTTGAAAAAGCTTTCGACAGGGTGTCACATTTTTATCTTTTTAAGGTTTTAGAGAAAATGGGTATACCTGATGGCTTTTTATTGTCTCTTAGAGCTTTTTATGATAACTGTACTAGTAAAATTTTAGTAAATGGTTTTAAGACACAGGGCGTGATTTTAAATTCCGGAGTGAAGCAGGGGTGTCCCTTGTCCCCACTACTCTTCATTTGCGCAATAGAGCCTCTTTTATGTACAATACGAAAGGATAAGCAGATCCATGGAGTCCCCCTGCCAGGAGGAGGGGGACTAGAGGCGAAGGTAGTGGGGTACATGGACGATGTTGCGGTGTTTTGCAGGGACACCCCATCGCTTCAGAAGACGCTAAAACAGATTCAATATTTTAATTGTGCCTCCGGTTTTAAAGTCAATTTTAACAAAAGTAACATTTTAAACATAGGCGGAATGCCTTTGTATGATGTGCCCGTCCCTGTGTCTGAGTCGGTGCAGATTTTAGGTGTCTCCTTTGACGAGTCTAATAATGGTTTTAATAGCTGGGACTTGGTGGCTCAAAAAATAAATAAGAAAATATGTATGTGGAACATGCGAGAACTTACAATGGAAGGGAAGGTTTTAATTACAAAAATGGTGCTTTTACCTATTTTATTGTATTTAAGTCTGGTTTTCCCACCCCCCGAAATGGTTCTAAAGAAAATAACAAAAGCTTGTTTTACTTTCTTTTGGAGTTCTAAGAGCGAAAAATTAAAGAGACAAATTGTGATAAAACCGAACTCCAGGGGCGGTAAGGATTTTCCAGATTTTAAAGCTTTCCTTTTAATAAAGTTTTTTAGCATGTGTTTTACTACTGTTTTTAAAGATAGCTACTGGTCTTATTTTGTTCGTTTTAATACTGGTTATTTTATGCGGAGGAACGGCTGGTTTTCTACAGTTTTAAGTTGCCCTTATTCTTTGAATTTACCCCCTCAATACATGATTTTAGGAAAAATTTTAAACTTATATAATTTTAAAGGTAAAAGTGTTCAGGATCTGTGCAATAGCAAAAAACTACTAAAGGAAATAAAAGAAACCAGTACCGTGACTCCCATCAAAAATTTTAACGAACAGAAGTGTATACATATTTGGAAGATGTTGAGTATTAATTATCTTTTTAATTCACAGAAGGACCTGGCCTGGAGCTGCGCACACGAGTGTCTTCCATGCCGGGCATTCCAGCACCGAAGAGGATTATCCAACTCTGCAACCTGCCCGAGGGAGGGATGCCGACAAGAGGAGACCGTGCACCATCTAATATGGACTTGTTTTTACTCGCAGAAAATATGGACAAAGATACTCCCTCTGGTAAAAAGGATAACTGGACTAAAAGACTTAAATATTGCAGTGGTTTTTTATGGTTGCCTGGAATGCCCAACACGGACTCAAGAGACTATTGCATGGAAGATCATAAACTGTGTGAAGGCAGCTCTGTGGAAGGCCAGGAATATTTTATTGTTCAAGCATGAGGTTTTATCTGTGAAGGACATTTTATCTATCTGTTTTTATGAAATGTACCAGTACTATCTTTTAGACAAGAAGAGATTTCCGCTTTTATCTAGAAAATGGTTTTTAAAAGAATGGAATTCTATCTTGTAAAGCCACCAAGTGCCCATTTTATGTTTTAATATGTTGTAAATATGTTATTTATATGTAACTGTATTTATTGACATATTTGCACAACTTTGTTAACATTATTTAATTTTTAATAAAGTTGCCCCCGTAAGGGTAGTCAAGTTAAAAAAAAAATCTGTTCTTATCAGTTTAATATCTGATACGTCCCCTATCTGGGGACCATATATTAAATGGATTTTTGAGAACGGGGGCCGATTTCGAAGCTTGCTTCCGTCGCCCTATGCATTGACCCGATATGGCAGTATCTTCGGGTACAGTGCACCACCCCCTTACAGGGTTAAAAAGAAAGATTCCTACTTTCATTGCTACCTGCTTGCTGGCTAGCCAGCTAGCCAGCCCTGTGGGCCTTGCTGCTGCTGCAGCCAAAAAACAAAAGGTGGTGCTGCTGCTGCTGCTGCTTCTGCTGCTTCTGCTTCTGCTTGTGTCTGGCCCCTGTTGGAGCGTCCAGGCACAGGACTTCTGCTGCTGCTGACTAAATGGCCTCCTTAATTGGATCATTTGAGTAGCCAGCACACCTGTGCAGGTAGGGCATGACATGATAGGCAGCTGCCTTGATAGCGGGTGGGTGCTGAATGTTCCTAATTGACAAAATAAGATTAATGCTTATGAAGAAATATAAAATCTCATCCCTTCCCCAATATCGCGCCACACCCCTACCCCTTAATTCCCTGGTTGAACTTGATGGACATATGTCTTTTTTCGACCGTACTAACTATGTAACTATGTAACATAACATGGGGGGGGGGGGGGGGTCTCCTGGCTGTTCACACAGGTGTGTCATTGCTGTACATTGACCATGCATTGCTTCTGTGGTATTGCAAAGGCAAAGACAAATGCTTCCAGCCATCCATTGCACTAATGGATTGGTCATCAGCTGGCTGTCTATGTCCCGCATCAATATAGACCAAAGTACAGAGGGTTAGGCTATGCTATTGTGCACCTACCTGATGCATCAGAAGGTGCGAGGCCCTTGCTAAATTCTGTGCACAGACTTTGAGATCTATGCTTTAGACTGTATCTAAACCTGCTCCAACATGGACTGACATTCTGGCCTACTTTCAGCCGATGCGACTTGTCTGTCGCTGAACAGTCGCTTTTTATGTATTCAGCACCTATGTATAATGTTGTAAAAATGCTCTAGAAGCTAAAGTCGCAGAAATGTCACACATATTTGGCCTGCAACTTTCTGTGCGACAAATTCAGACAGGAAAAATCAGTATAAATCCTTAGAAAATTATCCCCCAGTGTCTCCATCTGCTGGCGGTATTGAATAAGCATTGCTGCACTGATGGGGTATGCATTAGACGAAAAAAAAGAAGAAAAAGAAGAATAATACGCCCAGAAAAGAGGCGAAAAGGAGAAAAACTTAAAAAAACGTGAAAAAAAAGTAAGAGGAAGAGAAGGGAAAAAAAGGTGGAAATGGGTTTAAAAGTGATTTCGGCGGAGAAATATATATATATATATATATATATATATATATATATATATATATATGCGCACACACACACATAGATATAAACGTATTCTCCGTTGAGATATTGCAGCCGCTGCTGTGTCCAGGCCCAGGAGCCTTAGCACTGTGCTGTGATGTCACTCAATACCACTGACATCACTAGGTGTAAACAACATCTCTCCTTTGCTGTGTATGTGACTATGGAGCTGTTTGGTGATGTCGTCTATTACGGCCTTCATAGAAGCAACAGGAGATTGTTGCATCCATCTTGAACCCTCAGAACTACAGTGCTATGATGTCACTCACTTCCACAGGCCTTGCAGAGTGTAAACAACAACAACCCAGCTTTGTTGTGTATGTAACCATAGGGATTTGTGATGTCACCTAGAACCTTCACAGCAGCGACAGCTTTATGAGGAGCATCAGCACTGCTCTGCCTGAGCAGAACCATCACCGCCATAGGTTGTCAAATAACCCGGATTTAACCCACACAGGTAAGTCCAATGGGGTGCAGGCATGTCCTCTATGCTTACAGCTTCCCGTGGGTGTTGGTTTGATACCGTTTGGGGACAGCCAAGGAGGCATCTGCAGGCAACAAAGGTAGGTGTGTGCTTGTGTGTGTGTTTCCTATGCAGATCCTAAGCCCAGTGTCACATGCAAGTAGGAGGAGTAAGAAGGGTTCCTGGCAAATCCGGGTTATGGATTGCATTTAAAAAGGCCCCGTGGGAGTGCAATGGGCCCCTGTCTTGCTGCTTAGCAATAATGGTATGGGTTTAGGTTCTGCTGTGTGTACTGGTGGTTGACTGCCCCCCAGCCCAGAGTGTGCATGGAAAATTGTCTGGCAGCCTCCCTGACAGCAAGCAGTGATAGTGCCCATGAAGGGGACCTTGTTGGGCCCGCCCCTTTCACGGTTATCGCTTCTCGGCCTTTTGGCTAAGATCAAGTGTAGTATCTGTTCTTATCAGTTTAATATCTGATACGTCCCCTATCTGGGGACCATATATTAAATGGATTTTTGAGAACGGGGGCCGATTTCAAAGCTTGCTTCCGTCGCCCTATGCATTGACCCGATATGGCAGTATCTTCGGGTACAGTGCACCACCCCCTTACAGGGTTAAAAAGAAAGATTCCTACTTTCATTGCTACCTGCTTGCTGGCTAGCCAGCTAGCCAGCCCTGTGGGCCTTGCTGCTGCTGCAGCCAAAAAACAAAAGGTGGTGCTGCTGCTGCTGCTGCTTCTGCTGCTTCTGCTTCTGCTTGTGTCTGGCCCCTGTTGGAGCGTCCAGGCACAGGACTTCTGCTGCTGCTGACTAAATGGCCTCCTTAATTGGATCATTTGAGTAGCCAGCACACCTGTGCAGGTAGGGCATGACATGATAGGCAGCTGCCTTGATAGCGGGTGGGTGCTGAATGTTCCTAATTGACAAAATAAGATTAATGCTTATGAAGAAATATAAAATCTCATCCCTTCCCCAATATCGCGCCACACCCCTACCCCTTAATTCCCTGGTTGAACTTGATGGACATATGTCTTTTTTCGACCGTACTAACTATGTAACTATGTAACATAACATGGGGGGGGGGGGTCTCCTGGCTGTTCACACAGGTGTGTCATTGCTGTACATTGACCATGCATTGCTTCTGTGGTATTGCAAAGGCAAAGACAAATGCTTCCAGCCATCCATTGCACTAATGGATTGGTCATCAGCTGGCTGTCTATGTCCCGCATCAATATAGACCAAAGTACAGAGGGTTAGGCTATGCTATTGTGCACCTACCTGATGCATCAGAAGGTGCGAGGCCCTTGCTAAATTCTGTGCACAGACTTTGAGATCTATACTTTAGACTGTATCTAAACCTGCTCCAACATGGACTGACATTCTGGCCTACTTTCAGCCGATGCGACTTGTCTGTCGCTGAACAGTCGCTTTTTATGTATTCAGCACCTATGTATAATGTTGTAAAAATGCTCTAGAAGCTAAAGTCGCAGAAATGTCACACATATTTGGCCTGCAACTTTCTGTGCGACAAATTCAGACAGGAAAAATCAGTATAAATCCTTAGAAAATTATCCCCCAGTGTCTCCATCTGCTGGCGGTATTGAATAAGCATTGCTGCACTGATGGGGTATGCATTAGACGAAAAAAAAGAAGAAAAAGAAGAATAATACGCCCAGAAAAGAGGCGAAAAGGAGAAAAACGTAAAAAAACGTGAAAAAAAAGTAAGAGGAAGAGAAGGGAAAAAAAGGTGGAAATGGGTTTAAAAGTGATTTCGGCGGAGAAATATATATATATATATATATATATATATATATATATATACGCGCACACACACACATATATATAAACGTATTCTCCGTTGAGATATTGCAGCCGCTGCTGTGTCCAGGCCCAGGAGCCTTAGCACTGTGCTGTGATGTCACTCAATACCACTGACATCACTAGGTGTAAACAACATCTCTCCTTTGCTGTGTATGTGACTATGGAGCTGTTTGGTGATGTCGTCTATTATGGCCTTCATAGAAGCAACAGGAGATTGTTGCATCCATCTAGAACCCTCAGAACTACAGTGCTATGATGTCACTCACTTCCACAGGCCTTGCAGAGTGTAAACAACAACAACCCAGCTTTGTTGTGTATGTAACCATAGGGATTTGTGATGTCACCTAGAACCTTCACAGCAGCGACAGCTTTATGAGGAGCATCAGCACTGCTCTGCCTGAGCAGAACCATCACCGCCATAGGTTGTCAAATAACCCGGATTTAACCCACACAGGTAAGTCCAATGGGGTGCAGGCATGTCCTCTATGCTTACAGCTTCCCGTGGGTGTTGGTTTGATACCGTTTGGGGACAGCCAAGGAGGCATCTGCAGGCAACAAAGGTAGGTGTGTGCTTGTGTGTGTGTTTCCTATGCAGATCCTAAGCCCAGTGTCACATGCAAGTAGGAGGAGTAAGAAGGGTTCCTGGCAAATCCGGGTTATGGATTGCATTTAAAAAGGCCCCGTGGGAGTGCAATGGGCCCCTGTCTTGCTGCTTAGCAATAATGGTATGGGTTTAGGTTCTGCTGTGTGTACTGGTGGTTGACTGCCCCCCAGCCCAGAGTGTGCATGGAAAATTGTCTGGCAGCCTCCCTGACAGCAAGCAGTGATAGTGCCCATGAAGGGGACCTTGTTGGGCCCGCCCCTTTCACGGTTATCGCTTCTCGGCCTTTTGGCTAAGATCAAGTGTAGTATCTGTTCTTATCAGTTTAATATCTGATACGTCCCCTATCTGGGGACCATATATTAAATGGATTTTTGAGAACGGGGGCCGATTTCGAAGCTTGCTTCCGTCGCCCTATGCATTGACCCGATATGGCAGTATCTTCGGGTACAGTGCACCACCCCCTTACAGGGTTAAAAAGAAAGATTCCTACTTTCATTGCTACCTGCTTGCTGGCTAGCCAGCTAGCCAGCCCTGTGGGCCTTGCTGCTGCTGCAGCCAAAAAACAAAAGGTGGTGCTGCTGCTGCTTCTGCTGCTTCTGCTTGTGTCTGGCCCCTGTTGGAGCGTCCAGGCACAGGACTTCTGCTGCTGCTGACTAAATGGCCTCCTTAATTGGATCATTTGAGTAGCCAGCACACCTGTGCAGGTAGGGCATGACATGATAGGCAGCTGCCTTGATAGCGGGTGGGTGCTGAATGTTCCTAATTGACAAAATAAGATTAATGCTTATGAAGAAATATAAAATCTCATCCCTTCCCCAATATCGCGCCACACCCCTACCCCTTAATTCCCTGGTTGAACTTGATGGACATATGTCTTTTTTCGACCGTACTAACTATGTAACTATGTAACATAACATGGGGGGGTGGGGGGTCTCCTGGCTGTTCACACAGGTGTGTCATTGCTGTACATTGACCATGCATTGCTTCTGTGGTATTGCAAAGGCAAAGACAAATGCTTCCAGCCATCCATTGCACTAATGGATTGGTCATCAGCTGGCTGTCTATGTCCCGCATCAATATAGACCAAAGTACAGAGGGTTAGGCTATGCTATTGTGCACCTACCTGATGCATCAGAAGGTGCGAGGCCCTTGCTAAATTCTGTGCACAGACTTTGAGATCTATGCTTTAGACTGTATCTAAACCTGCTCCAACATGGACTGACATTCTGGCCTACTTTCAGCCGATGCGACTTGTCTGTCGCTGAACAGTCGCTTTTTATGTATTCAGCACCTATGTATAATGTTGTAAAAATGCTCTAGAAGCTAAAGTCGCAGAAATGTCACACATATTTGGCCTGCAACTTTCTGTGCGACAAATTCAGACAGGAAAAATCAGTATAAATCCTTAGAAAATTATCCCCCAGTGTCTCCATCTGCTGGCGGTATTGAATAAGCATTGCTGCACTGATGGGGTATGCATTAGACGAAAAAAAAGAAGAAAAAGAAGAATAATACGCCCAGAAAAGAGGCGAAAAGGAGAAAAACGTAAAAAAACGTGAAAAAAAAGTAAGAGGAAGAGAAGGGAAAAAAAGGTGGAAATGGGTTTAAAAGTGATTTCGGCGGAGAAATATATATATATATATATATATATATATATATATATATATATATATGCGCACACACACACATAGATATAAACGTATTCTCCGTTGAGATATTGCAGCCGCTGCTGTGTCCAGGCCCAGGAGCCTTAGCACTGTGCTGTGATGTCACTCAATACCACTGACATCACTAGGTGTAAACAACATCTCTCCTTTGCTGTGTATGTGACTATGGAGCTGTTTGGTGATGTCGTCTATTACGGCCTTCATAGAAGCAACAGGAGATTGTTGCATCCATCTTGAACCCTCAGAACTACAGTGCTATGATGTCACTCACTTCCACAGGCCTTGCAGAGTGTAAACAACAACAACCCAGCTTTGTTGTGTATGTAACCATAGGGATTTGTGATGTCACCTAGAACCTTCACAGCAGCGACAGCTTTATGAGGAGCATCAGCACTGCTCTGCCTGAGCAGAACCATCACCGCCATAGGTTGTCAAATAACCCGGATTTAACCCACACAGGTAAGTCCAATGGGGTGCAGGCATGTCCTCTATGCTTACAGCTTCCCGTGGGTGTTGGTTTGATACCGTTTGGGGACAGCCAAGGAGGCATCTGCAGGCAACAAAGGTAGGTGTGTGCTTGTGTGTGTGTTTCCTATGCAGATCCTAAGCCCAGTGTCACATGCAAGTAGGAGGAGTAAGAAGGGTTCCTGGCAAATCCGGGTTATGGATTGCATTTAAAAAGGCCCCGTGGGAGTGCAATGGGCCCCTGTCTTGCTGCTTAGCAATAATGGTATGGGTTTAGGTTCTGCTGTGTGTACTGGTGGTTGACTGCCCCCCAGCCCAGAGTGTGCATGCAAAATTGTCTGGCAGCCTCCCTGACAGCAAGCAGTGATAGTGCCCATGAAGGGGACCTTGTTGGGCCCGCCCCTTTCACGGTTATCGCTTCTCGGCCTTTTGGCTAAGATCAAGTGTAGTATCTGTTCTTATCAGTTTAATATCTGATACGTCCCCTATCTGGGGACCATATATTAAATGGATTTTTGAGAACGGGGGCCGATTTCGAAGCTTGCTTCCGTCGCCCTATGCATTGACCCGATATGGCAGTATCTTCGGGTACAGTGCACCACCCCCTTACAGGGTTAAAAAGAAAGATTCCTACTTTCATTGCTACCTGCTTGCTGGCTAGCCAGCTAGCCAGCCCTGTGGGCCTTGCTGCTGCTGCAGCCAAAAAACAAAAGGTGGTGCTGCTGCTGCTTCTGCTGCTTCTGCTTCTGCTTGTGTCTGGCCCCTGTTGGAGCGTCCAGGCACAGGACTTCTGCTGCTGCTGACTAAATGGCCTCCTTAATTGGATCATTTGAGTAGCCAGCACACCTGTGCAGGTAGGGCATGACATGATAGGCAGCTGCCTTGATAGCGGGTGGGTGCTGAATGTTCCTAATTGACAAAATAAGATTAATGCTTATGAAGAAATATAAAATCTCATCCCTTCCCCAATATCGCGCCACACCCCTACCCCTTAATTCCCTGGTTGAACTTGATGGACATATGTCTTTTTTCGACCGTACTAACTATGTAACTATGTAACATAACATGGGGGGGGGGGGGGGTCTCCTGGCTGTTCACACAGGTGTGTCATTGCTGTACATTGACCATGCATTGCTTCTGTGGTATTGCAAAGGCAAAGACAAATGCTTCCAGCCATCCATTGCACTAATGGATTGGTCATCAGCTGGCTGTCTATGTCCCGCATCAATATAGACCAAAGTACAGAGGGTTAGGCTATGCTATTGTGCACCTACCTGATGCATCAGAAGGTGCGAGGCCCTTGCTAAATTCTGTGCACAGACTTTGAGATCTATGCTTTAGACTGTATCTAAACCTGCTCCAACATGGACTGACATTCTGGCCTACTTTCAGCCGATGCGACTTGTCTGTCGCTGAACAGTCGCTTTTTATGTATTCAGCACCTATGTATAATGTTGTAAAAATGCTCTAGAAGCTAAAGTCGCAGAAATGTCACACATATTTGGCCTGCAACTTTCTGTGCGACAAATTCAGACAGGAAAAATCAGTATAAATCCTTAGAAAATTATCCCCCAGTGTCTCCATCTGCTGGCGGTATTGAATAAGCATTGCTGCACTGATGGGGTATGCATTAGACGAAAAAAAAGAAGAAAAAGAAGAATAATACGCCCAGAAAAGAGGCGAAAAGGAGAAAAACGTAAAAAAACGTGAAAAAAAAGTAAGAGGAAGAGAAGGGAAAAAAAGGTGGAAATGGGTTTAAAAGTGATTTCGGCGGAGAAATATATATATATATATATATATATATATATATATATATATATATATGCGCACACACACACATAGATATAAACGTATTCTCCGTTGAGATATTGCAGCCGCTGCTGTGTCCAGGCCCAGGAGCCTTAGCACTGTGCTGTGATGTCACTCAATACCACTGACATCACTAGGTGTAAACAACATCTCTCCTTTGCTGTGTATGTGACTATGGAGCTGTTTGGTGATGTCGTCTATTACGGCCTTCATAGAAGCAACAGGAGATTGTTGCATCCATCTTGAACCCTCAGAACTACAGTGCTATGATGTCACTCACTTCCACAGGCCTTGCAGAGTGTAAACAACAACAACCCAGCTTTGTTGTGTATGTAACCATAGGGATTTGTGATGTCACCTAGAACCTTCACAGCAGCGACAGCTTTATGAGGAGCATCAGCACTGCTCTGCCTGAGCAGAACCATCACCGCCATAGGTTGTCAAATAACCCGGATTTAACCCACACAGGTAAGTCCAATGGGGTGCAGGCATGTCCTCTATGCTTACAGCTTCCCGTGGGTGTTGGTTTGATACCGTTTGGGGACAGCCAAGGAGGCATCTGCAGGCAACAAAGGTAGGTGTGTGCTTGTGTGTGTGTTTCCTATGCAGATCCTAAGCCCAGTGTCACATGCAAGTAGGAGGAGTAAGAAGGGTTCCTGGCAAATCCGGGTTATGGATTGCATTTAAAAAGGCCCCGTGGGAGTGCAATGGGCCCCTGTCTTGCTGCTTAGCAATAATGGTATGGGTTTAGGTTCTGCTGTGTGTACTGGTGGTTGACTGCCCCCCAGCCCAGAGTGTGCATGGAAAATTGTCTGGCAGCCTCCCTGACAGCAAGCAGTGATAGTGCCCATGAAGGGGACCTTGTTGGGCCCGCCCCTTTCACGGTTATCGCTTCTCGGCCTTTTGGCTAAGATCAAGTGTAGTATCTGTTCTTATCAGTTTAATATCTGATACGTCCCCTATCTGGGGACCATATATTAAATGGATTTTTGAGAACGGGGGCCGATTTCGAAGCTTGCTTCCGTCGCCCTATGCATTGACCCGATATGGCAGTATCTTCGGGTACAGTGCACCACCCCCTTACAGGGTTAAAAAGAAAGATTCCTACTTTCATTGCTACCTGCTTGCTGGCTAGCCAGCTAGCCAGCCCTGTGGGCCTTGCTGCTGCTGCAGCCAAAAAACAAAAGGTGGTGCTGCTGCTGCTTCTGCTGCTTCTGCTTCTGCTTGTGTCTGGCCCCTGTTGGAGCGTCCAGGCACAGGACTTCTGCTGCTGCTGACTAAATGGCCTCCTTAATTGGATCATTTGAGTAGCCAGCACACCTGTGCAGGTAGGGCATGACATGATAGGCAGCTGCCTTGATAGCGGGTGGGTGCTGAATGTTCCTAATTGACAAAATAAGATTAATGCTTATGAAGAAATATAAAATCTCATCCCTTCCCCAATATCGCGCCACACCCCTACCCCTTAATTCCCTGGTTGAACTTGATGGACATATGTCTTTTTTCGACCGTACTAACTATGTAACTATGTAACATAACATGGGGGGGGGGGGGGTCTCCTGGCTGTTCACACAGGTGTGTCATTGCTGTACATTGACCATGCATTGCTTCTGTGGTATTGCAAAGGCAAAGACAAATGCTTCCAGCCATCCATTGCACTAATGGATTGGTCATCAGCTGGCTGTCTATGTCCCGCATCAATATAGACCAAAGTACAGAGGGTTAGGCTATGCTATTGTGCACCTACCTGATGCATCAGAAGGTGCGAGGCCCTTGCTAAATTCTGTGCACAGACTTTGAGATCTATGCTTTAGACTGTATCTAAACCTGCTCCAACATGGACTGACATTCTGGCCTACTTTCAGCCGATGCGACTTGTCTGTCGCTGAACAGTCGCTTTTTATGTATTCAGCACCTATGTATAATGTTGTAAAAATGCTCTAGAAGCTAAAGTCGCAGAAATGTCACACATATTTGGCCTGCAACTTTCTGTGCGACAAATTCAGACAGGAAAAATCAGTATAAATCCTTAGAAAATTATCCCCCAGTGTCTCCATCTGCTGGCGGTATTGAATAAGCATTGCTGCACTGATGGGGTATGCATTAGACGAAAAAAAAGAAGAAAAAGAAGAATAATACGCCCAGAAAAGAGGCGAAAAGGAGAAAAACGTAAAAAAACGTGAAAAAAAAGTAAGAGGAAGAGAAGGGAAAAAAAGGTGGAAATGGGTTTAAAAGTGATTTCGGCGGAGAAATATATATATATATATATATATATATATATATATATATATATATATACGCGCACACACACACATAGATATAAACGTATTCTCCGTTGAGATATTGCAGCCGCTGCTGTGTCCAGGCCCAGGAGCCTTAGCACTGTGCTGTGATGTCACTCAATACCACTGACATCACTAGGTGTAAACAACATCTCTCCTTTGCTGTGTATGTGACTATGGAGCTGTTTGGTGATGTCGTCTATTACGGCCTTCATAGAAGCAACAGGAGATTGTTGCATCCATCTAGAACCCTCAGAACTACAGTGCTATGATGTCACTCACTTCCACAGGCCTTGCAGAGTGTAAACAACAACAACCCAGCTTTGTTGTGTATGTAACCATAGGGATTTGTGATGTCACCTAGAACCTTCACAGCAGCGACAGCTTTATGAGGAGCATCAGCACTGCTCTGCCTGAGCAGAACCATCACCGCCATAGGTTGTCAAATAACCCGGATTTAACCCACACAGGTAAGTCCAATGGGGTGCAGGCATGTCCTCTATGCTTACAGCTTCCCGTGGGTGTTGGTTTGATACCGTTTGGGGACAGCCAAGGAGGCATCTGCAGGCAACAAAGGTAGGTGTGTGCTTGTGTGTGTGTTTCCTATGCAGATCCTAAGCCCAGTGTCACATGCAAGTAGGAGGAGTAAGAAGGGTTCCTGGCAAATCCGGGTTATGGATTGCATTTAAAAAGGCCCCGTGGGAGTGCAATGGGCCCCTGTCTTGCTGCTTAGCAATAATGGTATGGGTTTAGGTTCTGCTGTGTGTACTGGTGGTTGACTGCCCCCCAGCCCAGAGTGTGCATGGAAAATTGTCTGGCAGCCTCCCTGACAGCAAGCAGTGATAGTGCCCATGAAGGGGACCTTGTTGGGCCCGCCCCTTTCACGGTTATCGCTTCTCGGCCTTTTGGCTAAGATCAAGTGTAGTATCTGTTCTTATCAGATACTTACCTGGCAGGGGAGATACCATGATCGCTACGGTCTGAAGAACTCCAAGCATTGTGGTAGAGATTTTGCGTAGTACGATTGCAGTACTTTTCGTTCTTATTAGAACCGCATTTCTCTAGAGCATACCACCTGAAGATCGTCTCCTGCCTGCCTCGGAACATCTGAAGAAGGAGAAGATCTTGAAGACTGCAGCTCCGGAAGAAGCCGACGAAGAACCTGGAAGAAGGGAATCGGCGGTGAATTCCGGAACAGCGGCGAAGAGGAAGGCGGCGCAGAATCTTTTCGAAGAAACTCGCTGCCTCTGGAGAAGGATTTGCATAGCTCCTCCCACCGGGACCGGATCTGCATAGCTCCTCCCACCCGGGAAAGAAGACTTTGCGAAGCCTCTCTCCACAAGCAAGCAAGGAAGCGGAAAAGAGCCTGCTGGAAGAAGCCATGGCCTCAACCAGCAAGTCCACCCAGGAGGCTGCAGGGCAAGGCCTGGAGGTCCAGCCCCAACCACAGCAAGCTTCAACCTCCATCACGGCAAGGCAGAAGGGCGGCAGAATTCCTAACCTGGAAGCTCCAACCCTGGAGCCCTGGATGAGGCAGACTGTTGCCTTGAAGCTCAAGCCCGTGGACGGAAGGGTGCCGGACATGTCCCACGACGTGTTCTGCAAGAAGATGCTGGCGGATCAAGGCTTCCCCACGGCTGACACCCTGGGAATAGCAACCTTCTTTTCGGGAATCTTCTACATCACCTTTGCCACCATTGGGACCTGTAGAAGATACTGGGAGGTGGTGAAAGCGGCGAGTCCCGAATCCCCTTTCTCTCGCTTTGTGGGCAACTGCCTTATTCAAAGAGAGGAGAGGCGGGTGACGGTCTCAATGCGGAACCCACACACCCCAGGCACGGACATCTCGACCTTCCTGAAGCGCTTCTGCACCGTGGTGAGGGAGCCCACCCGCATCCTGAACTCACTCGGATACTGGACCTGCAAGTGGTCTGTGGTCGTCAGACTCAACAAGAACCCTGCTTCTCCAGACGGACTACAGCACCTGCCAACGACATTTTCCTTGGGCAACTCCACAGGACTTATCTTCTACCCGGACATGCCGCAGACCTGCAGGAGATGTGGCAAGATGGGCCACGAGGGCAAGGACTGTACGGAGGATGCCTGCAGGTATTGCCGTGTGACAGGTCACACGACCAAGGACTGCCCCAAGAGCAAGACCTGCAACCTCTGCGGACTGGCAGCCCACAGCTACAAGGACTGCCCCCAGAGGGAGAGAACATGGGCATCTGTGGCAGCGAGAGCACCGAAGCCAGCCCCAGCTCCGGAGCCAACACCACGGATGGCCAAGCCGACCAAGGAGGGTAAGAAGGCGAAAGCCACCACCCCTGCCCCGTCCCGCCCCTCCCCTGCCCCTCCCGCCCCATCCCCTGCCCCTCCCGCCCCATCTCCTGCCCCATCCCGCCCCACCCCTGCCCCATCCCGTCCCACCCCTGCCCCATCCCGTCCCACCCCTGCCCCTCCTGCCCCATCCCGTCCCACCCCTGCCCCTCCTGCCCCATCCCGTCCCACCCCCGCCCCTCCTGCCCCATCCCGCCCCACCCCTGCCCCCCGTACCCCACCCCGGCCCACCCCTGCCCCCCGTACCCCACCCCGGCCCACCCCTGCCCCGTCCTCCCCTGCCCGGCCCACCCCTGCCCCGTCCTCCCCTGCCCGGCCCACCCCTGCCCCGTCCTCCCCTGCCCGGGCACTCTCTCCTGCCCCCCGCCCCACCCAGCCTCCTTTCTCTCCTGGCCCAGCAGCACCTAACCCCCCTCCAGCTGCTGGTGCCCGCCCTTCGGAGGACTTTCCTGTGCTTCCTCCCCCAGGTACCATACAGAGGAAGAGGAAAGGAAGGGACAACGTATCAGAAGAGTCCCACAAAAGAAAGATAATCGAGACCTGCGAGACCCCTCAAGCTTCAGATGAGGAGGAGGAGATGGAGCAGGTCTGTGAGAGCCTTGAAGCTTCAGAAGGAGAGGAGGTGATGGAGCAGGCCCAAGTGGAGCAGGTCCAAGCAGAGCCAGTCCAAGCTCAATCTATGGAGGAGCTGCTGCAGGACCCAGAGGTCAAGAAAATCCTGGACACTCCGTCCAACACGGTCTACGACGAGTTCTTAGAAGGGCGCTACGAGAAGCCACAGGAGCCGACAGGCGCCAGAGAAGAAGACCCGTCCGACCAGACTGGTAACTAGTATCAGAACTAACCTCTCTTTTTATTCCCATGGCTGATCTCAACATCTTCTGCATTAATGTGAGGAGTATTAGAGCTTGGTTTAGATTTCAGACTGTTCTTACGTTCTTAGATTCCCAGAGGTGTGATGTTTACATGTTGCAGGAATGTGCTTTGTCTGCTTCTAGGTCTTACAACCATCTGGCCAGGCAGTGGCCTCACGGCCCTTCCTACTGGTCTGGTGGGGGCGACAATAGGTCTGCGGGGGTGGCCATCCTGATCAGGGGAGGTAACTTTGCACTTGATTCCGTCCGGGAGCTCGTCTGTGGCAGACTTCTTGTCGCAGACGGTTCCCGGGCGGGTGAGCCCGTGCGGCTCATCAACGTGTATGCCTCCCCTGAGAGGGATGTCCGACTGGAGGTTCTCCAGGCCCTGCGGGCTGAACTCGCCACCACTAGAGCAGTAGTGTTGGGTGGTGACTTCAACTGCCCCATTGAGGTGGACGGGCGCAGTTCTGGCACATCCGCCAACCTGGACGTGACGTCTAAACTGCTGATTGAGATGGTGACGGAGGCATCCTTGCAGGACGTTGTCGGGTCCATCGGGAACGGCTCCGTAAACTATACGTGGAGCCGCCCCGATGGCTCGCTCCGTTCTCGGATAGACTTCATCTTCACTTCGAGAGCAGTCAGAAAGGTGTCGTACTCTATGGTCCCCTGCTTCTTCTCTGACCACAGGGCCATTCGATTCTGGGGGACTCTGGGCCATGGATTCCCACCTGGCCCGGGCTCCTGGAAGTTGAATTGTGCCCTGTTGGAGCAGAGGGAGGTCATGGAGGAACTTAGGGATGCTTACCTTGTATGGCGAAATGACAAATGTCTGTTCAAGTGCATCAGCGATTGGTGGGAATATGTTAAAGTCGAATTCCGTTGTTTCTTTCAGGCAAAAGGCAGACAACAGGCGTGTGCGAAGAAGTGGGACTTGAGGAAACTGCAGCGCGAGCTGCGGTCCCTGCAGGACCTGCTCCAGTGTGGCTGGGACGTCAGGGAGGAGCTGGAGGAGACCAAAAAGAGCTTGGAAAGGCACTTTGAGGAGGAATCCAAGCGAATCGTCTTTCGTTCCAAGGTGGAGAACCTGGAGAAGGGTGAGAAATGTAACTCTTTCTTTTTCAGGAAGCTCCATGCCGGCCACACGCCCCTGACTGAGCTACGAGATGAGACCGGACACATGAGGAGCGGCAAGGAGGAAGTGATGGGGGTCGTCCACGACTTCTACAGCAACCTCTACGCCCCCAAGTCATCCGACCCCGAAGCCGCCGAGAGGTTCCTGTCAGGTGTCACTAACGTTGTTGATCCCGCAGGTGCGGCGGCGATGGACGATCCCTTGACGGTGGGGGAGCTGCTCTCTGCCGCTAAATCCTTTAAGCCCGGCAGGACCCCGGGCAGTGACGGTCTCCCGGCCGAGCTCTACGTAGCGCTGGGTGACCTGATCTGTCCGGACCTGTTGGAGGTGTACGAGGAGATGGTGGTGGGGGGCAGAATGCCTCCGTCGTTGAGGGAAGGGATGATCACGATCTTGTATAAGCGGAAGGGGGAGAGATGTGACCTGAAAAACTGGCGTCCCATCTCTCTCCTGAACGTGGACTACAAGATCCTCGCCAAGGTGCTGGCCAACAGGCTGAAACCTGTCATGGGGCAGATCGTCCATCCGGACCAGACCTGCAGCATTCCTGGCCGCAGGATTGCCGACAGCCTTGCCCTTGTGAGAGACACGGTCCATTACATCCAGGACCGCGGGGGCCGCGCCGCCCTGGTCAGCTTAGATCAGGAGAAGGCGTTCGACCGTGTCTCCCACGCATTCATGGACAGGGTTTTGCGCAGGCTGGGTCTGGGGAAGATGTTTTGCTCTTTTGTTAACGTTATGTATTTTGACATTTACAGCACGGTGTTGGTGAACGGCTGGAAGACTGACCCCTTTCCTATTCTTTCAGGGGTTAGACAAGGCTGCCCTCTTTCACCTCTCCTTTTTGTTTGTGTTATAGAGCTCTTCGCTGAGACTATCCGGCAGAATGGAGAGATCAGAGGGATCACCGCACCAGGACCAGATCGCCACGAGGTCAAGTGCTCGCTCTACATGGACGACGTGACCGTCTTCTGCGCTGACCAGCGTTCGGTGACTGCACTCGTCCAGACCTGCGAGGACTTCGGCAGAGCTTCGGGGGCAAAAGTCAACTGCGGGAAGTCGGAGGCCATGCTCTTCGGGGAGTGGCACCTGGCTTCTTCCGCCCCCTTCCCCCTTTACTATTAAGCCGGACTTCATTCAAATTCTTGGAGTCTGGTTCGGGAAGGAAGGAGCGGCCCTTAAGTCTTGGCAAGACCGACTAGGAAGGATAAACTCAAAGATCGGACTGTGGAGCTCCAGAAAGCTCACGATGGAAGGCAAGGCACTTGTCCTGCGGAGTGAAGTTTTGCCTGTGCTCCAATATACCGCACAGGCCTGGCCTCCCCATACCACCGTTTGCAAGGCCATCACCCGGACAGTGTTTGGCTTCGTCTGGGGCAAAATGGACAGAGTCAAGAGGACCGTGATGTACAAGGAACCCCGCAAGGGTGGGAAGGGAATACCCGACATCCCCGCTCTGCTGAGGGCCTCCTTTGCATGTGTCACGGTGCAGCGGACTCTTGTTGAAAAGACTGGCTCAGCGGGCAGGTCCATGTCTCGCTTGCTTCTCATGCCCCTCTGGAGACAGCTGGGCTGGGACAAGTGGGACAGCTCCATCCCTTACAACTGGAACACTCCCTGGTTCTATGGGGATGTTGTCCGGTTTGTGAGGGAGCATCAGCTGGAAGGACTGAAACCAGACCTATGGAAGCCAAAGACAATCCACAAGCTCATCCGAGCTAAGGACTCGACCGAGCTGGTTCCGGGACTCCCCGCAGCCACTGCAGAGACAGTTTGGAACAATGTGGCCTCAAAGCGGCTTACCAATGGACACAAGGACTTGTCGTGGATGGCCGTCATGGGAGGTCTCTCTCTCAGGTCATTCATGCATGCCCGCAACCTGTGCAAGACCCGGTACTGCCCCCGTTGCCCCTACGTGGAGGAAACATCTTTCCACGTGTTTTGGCAGTGCCCCTTTGCACAGGGTCTGTTGAACGCCCTAGAACAGGAACTCAGAGACTCAGTGCCCAGGAGCTGCCTATCGTACCATTCGGTGCTTTACGGCCTGTTCCCTGGGACCCACGACGTGGAGGCCATCCAGGAGGCCTGGCGCCTTATGAACTGTTTTAAGGACGCAGTGTGGCTTGCCAGGAACCGCCTCGTGATCAACAGGGAAAACATGTCCGTCCGGGACTGCCGCAGGTTCATCAAGAACCTGCTTAGAGACTATTCCATCTTGGACAGCTCGGCCGTTGATGAGGAAGAAGAGGAGTGAAGACCCCTCTCCTTCTCCCATGTCTCCCTGAAGATACAGCCCAACAGTTTGGCCCTGTGATCCGCCCCCTCCCTACCCCCACATAGTCGCCCACACCCCTACCCCGATCACAGAGTGTATTATTTGGTTTTTGTTTGATCTCTTGTGCCTTTATATTGCAGGATTGAGCTGAATGTTAGAGTAGCATGGTGTGCGATGTATAGCTTAGGGAACCTTTGCTGTGTATTGTACTATCATGCTTTGTGTGACTGTAATTTATTGTACGACTTGTAATGACTGAACGGAAAATAAAGCTCTTTCAATCAAAAAATCTGTTCTTATCAGTTTAATATCTGATACGTCCCCTATCTGGGGACCATATATTAAATGGATTTTTGAGAACGGGGGCCGATTTCGAAGCTTGCTTCCGTCGCCCTATGCATTGACCCGATATGGCAGTATCTTCGGGTACAGTGCACCACCCCCTTACAGGGTTAAAAAGAAAGATTACTACTTTCATTGCTACCTGCTTGCTGGCTAGCCAGCTAGCCAGCCCTGTGGGCCTTGCTGCTGCTGCAGCCAAAAAACAAAAGGTGGTGCTGCTGCTGCTTCTGCTGCTTCTGCTTCTGCTTGTGTCTGGCCCCTGTTGGAGCGTCCAGGCACAGGACTTCTGCTGCTGCTGACTAAATGGCCTCCTTAATTGGATCATTTGAGTAGCCAGCACACCTGTGCAGGTAGGGCATGACATGATAGGCAGCTGCCTTGATAGCGGGTGGGTGCTGAATGTTCCTAATTGACAAAATAAGATTAATGCTTATGAAGAAATATAAAATCTCATCCCTTCCCCAATATCGCGCCACACCCCTACCCCTTAATTCCCTGGTTGAACTTGATGGACATATGTCTTTTTTCGACCGTACTAACTATGTAACTATGTAACATAACATGGGGGGGGGGGGGGGGTCTCCTGGCTGTTCACACAGGTGTGTCATTGCTGTACATTGACCATGCATTGCTTCTGTGGTATTGCAAAGGCAAAGACAAATGCTTCCAGCCATCCATTGCACTAATGGATTGGTCATCAGCTGGCTGTCTATGTCCCGCATCAATATAGACCAAAGTACAGAGGGTTAGGCTATGCTATTGTGCACCTACCTGATGCATCAGAAGGTGCGAGGCCCTTGCTAAATTCTGTGCACAGACTTTGAGATCTATGCTTTAGACTGTATCTAAACCTGCTCCAACATGGACTGACATTCTGGCCTACTTTCAGCCGATGCGACTTGTCTGTCGCTGAACAGTCGCTTTTTATGTATTCAGCACCTATGTATAATGTTGTAAAAATGCTCTAGAAGCTAAAGTCGCAGAAATGTCACACATATTTGGCCTGCAACTTTCTGTGCGACAAATTCAGACAGGAAAAATCAGTATAAATCCTTAGAAAATTATCCCCCAGTGTCTCCATCTGCTGGCGGTATTGAATAAGCATTGCTGCACTGATGGGGTATGCATTAGACGAAAAAAAAGAAGAAAAAGAAGAATAATACGCCCAGAAAAGAGGCGAAAAGGAGAAAAACGTAAAAAAACGTGAAAAAAAAGTAAGAGGAAGAGAAGGGAAAAAAAGGTGGAAATGGGTTTAAAAGTGATTTCGGCGGAGAAATATATATATATATATATATATATATATATATATATATATATATATATGCGCACACACACACATAGATATAAACGTATTCTCCGTTGAGATATTGCAGCCGCTGCTGTGTCCAGGCCCAGGAGCCTTAGCACTGTGCTGTGATGTCACTCAATACCACTGACATCACTAGGTGTAAACAACATCTCTCCTTTGCTGTGTATGTGACTATGGAGCTGTTTGGTGATGTCGTCTATTACGGCCTTCATAGAAGCAACAGGAGATTGTTGCATCCATCTTGAACCCTCAGAACTACAGTGCTATGATGTCACTCACTTCCACAGGCCTTGCAGAGTGTAAACAACAACAACCCAGCTTTGTTGTGTATGTAACCATAGGGATTTGTGATGTCACCTAGAACCTTCACAGCAGCGACAGCTTTATGAGGAGCATCAGCACTGCTCTGCCTGAGCAGAACCATCACCGCCATAGGTTGTCAAATAACCCGGATTTAACCCACACAGGTAAGTCCAATGGGGTGCAGGCATGTCCTCTATGCTTACAGCTTCCCGTGGGTGTTGGTTTGATACCGTTTGGGGACAGCCAAGGAGGCATCTGCAGGCAACAAAGGTAGGTGTGTGCTTGTGTGTGTGTTTCCTATGCAGATCCTAAGCCCAGTGTCACATGCAAGTAGGAGGAGTAAGAAGGGTTCCTGGCAAATCCGGGTTATGGATTGCATTTAAAAAGGCCCCGTGGGAGTGCAATGGGCCCCTGTCTTGCTGCTTAGCAATAATGGTATGGGTTTAGGTTCTGCTGTGTGTACTGGTGGTTGACTGCCCCCCAGCCCAGAGTGTGCATACAAAATTGTCTGGCAGCCTCCCTGACAGCAAGCAGTGATAGTGCCCATGAAGGGGACCTTGTTGGGCCCGCCCCTTTCACGGTTATCGCTTCTCGGCCTTTTGGCTAAGATCAAGTGTAGTATCTGTTCTTATCAGTTTTTCATGCCGGTGGACAGTAACGCCGGTATGGGGCTGGTGGGGATGGGTGCTGCATGGAGGATGCAGGTGTACCAGGGCTTTCCGGGGCTGGTTCTGAGGAATCAGCTCGACGGCTGCCCCGATGTGACCTGTTCCCTCCGGGTCTCGCCATGAGGCTGAGAGGGTCTAGAGCCGAGGTACTTTTGTGCCTCGGGGAGTGGTGACCCCGAGGTGCCGAAACTCACTGGGAGGATAGGCTCACTGAGTTGAAGCACGGGCACCATAATCTCTTCACCTTGTGGCACTCACCTCTTGATTCCCGGCCTTCTGGCTAGGATCAGAGAAATTTTTATAGATCCGGCCGGATGTCCGGGCAGTATATCTGCACACATTCACTTATTTATTTCTTTTTTGTCTCACTGTGTCACTTTTTGCGTGTTGTGTGTTCACAGGATTGGTCAGGATGCGGTAGCCCTTCTGGGTGTCCCTCCTGGCGGTCTAGGGGAGGTGTGTGTGGCCATTAGGTTCCGCACCTCCCTGCAAACACCCCGGGTACTCCTGCTTTGGCAGGGTACCTACCGTAATCGGCTCTGCGGGCAGATACCTTGGCTAACGCCAAGGGGGATGCCGGGAGCATTTGTGGTCCCCTAGTAGCTTCGGCGAAAAGGGACATCGAACCTGGAACCTCGCAGGTACCTTTTGGTCCGAAGGCGAAGGGTAAGGTTTGTTGGGGGGCCTCTCTCCTATCGGAGAAGGGCTTGCGATAGACCGCATCCTTTGTGCACGTTTTTTTAGTGTAACACGTTTGCACTTTTTCTTGCACTTTGGGTGAATCGAAAGCACGTTCCTCGGCTTTAGATAAAAAAAAAAAAAAAATCTGTTCTTATCAGTTTAATATCTGATACGTCCCCTATCTGGGGACCATATATTAAATGGATTTTTGAGAACGGGGGCCGATTTCGAAGCTTGCTTCCGTCGCCCTATGCATTGACCCGATATGGCAGTATCTTCGGGTACAGTGCACCACCCCCTTACAGGGTTAAAAAGAAAGATTCCTACTTTCATTGCTACCTGCTTGCTGGCTAGCCAGCTAGCCAGCCCTGTGGGCCTTGCTGCTGCTGCAGCCAAAAAACAAAAGGTGGTGCTGCTGCTGCTTCTGCTGCTTCTGCTTCTGCTTGTGTCTGGCCCCTGTTGGAGCGTCCAGGCACAGGACTTCTGCTGCTGCTGACTAAATGGCCTCCTTAATTGGATCATTTGAGTAGCCAGCACACCTGTGCAGGTAGGGCATGACATGATAGGCAGCTGCCTTGATAGCGGGTGGGTGCTGAATGTTCCTAATTGACAAAATAAGATTAATGCTTATGAAGAAATATAAAATCTCATCCCTTCCCCAATATCGCGCCACACCCCTACCCCTTAATTCCCTGGTTGAACTTGATGGACATATGTCTTTTTTCGACCGTACTAACTATGTAACTATGTAACATAACATGGGGGGGGGGGGGGTCTCCTGGCTGTTCACACAGGTGTGTCATTGCTGTACATTGACCATGCATTGCTTCTGTGGTATTGCAAAGGCAAAGACAAATGCTTCCAGCCATCCATTGCACTAATGGATTGGTCATCAGCTGGCTGTCTATGTCCCGCATCAATATAGACCAAAGTACAGAGGGTTAGGCTATGCTATTGTGCACCTACCTGATGCATCAGAAGGTGCGAGGCCCTTGCTAAATTCTGTGCACAGACTTTGAGATCTATGCTTTAGACTGTATCTAAACCTGCTCCAACATGGACTGACATTCTGGCCTACTTTCAGCCGATGCGACTTGTCTGTCGCTGAACAGTCGCTTTTTATGTATTCAGCACCTATGTATAATGTTGTAAAAATGCTCTAGAAGCTAAAGTCGCAGAAATGTCACACATATTTGGCCTGCAACTTTCTGTGCGACAAATTCAGACAGGAAAAATCAGTATAAATCCTTAGAAAATTATCCCCCAGTGTCTCCATCTGCTGGCGGTATTGAATAAGCATTGCTGCACTGATGGGGTATGCATTAGACGAAAAAAAAGAAGAAAAAGAAGAATAATACGCCCAGAAAAGAGGCGAAAAGGAGAAAAACGTAAAAAAACGTGAAAAAAAAGTAAGAGGAAGAGAAGGGAAAAAAAGGTGGAAATGGGTTTAAAAGTGATTTCGGCGGAGAAATATATATATATATATATATATATATATATATATATATATATATATATATATATGCGCACACACACACATAGATATAAACGTATTCTCCGTTGAGATATTGCAGCCGCTGCTGTGTCCAGGCCCAGGAGCCTTAGCACTGTGCTGTGATGTCACTCAATACCACTGACATCACTAGGTGTAAACAACATCTCTCCTTTGCTGTGTATGTGACTATGGAGCTGTTTGGTGATGTCGTCTATTACGGCCTTCATAGAAGCAACAGGAGATTGTTGCATCCATCTTGAACCCTCAGAACTACAGTGCTATGATGTCACTCACTTCCACAGGCCTTGCAGAGTGTAAACAACAACAACCCAGCTTTGTTGTGTATGTAACCATAGGGATTTGTGATGTCACCTAGAACCTTCACAGCAGCGACAGCTTTATGAGGAGCATCAGCACTGCTCTGCCTGAGCAGAACCATCACCGCCATAGGTTGTCAAATAACCCGGATTTAACCCACACAGGTAAGTCCAATGGGGTGCAGGCATGTCCTCTATGCTTACAGCTTCCCGTGGGTGTTGGTTTGATACCGTTTGGGGACAGCCAAGGAGGCATCTGCAGGCAACAAAGGTAGGTGTGTGCTTGTGTGTGTGTTTCCTATGCAGATCCTAAGCCCAGTGTCACATGCAAGTAGGAGGAGTAAGAAGGGTTCCTGGCAAATCCGGGTTATGGATTGCATTTAAAAAGGCCCCGTGGGAGTGCAATGGGCCCCTGTCTTGCTGCTTAGCAATAATGGTATGGGTTTAGGTTCTGCTGTGTGTACTGGTGGTTGACTGCCCCCCAGCCCAGAGTGTGCATGGAAAATTGTCTGGCAGCCTCCCTGACAGCAAGCAGTGATAGTGCCCATGAAGGGGACCTTGTTGGGCCCGCCCCTTTCACGGTTATCGCTTCTCGGCCTTTTGGCTAAGATCAAGTGTAGTATCTGTTCTTATCAGTTTAATATCTGATACGTCCCCTATCTGGGGACCATATATTAAATGGATTTTTGAGAACGGGGGCCGATTTCGAAGCTTGCTTCCGTCGCCCTATGCATTGACCCGATATGGCAGTATCTTCGGGTACAGTGCACCACCCCCTTACAGGGTTAAAAAGAAAGATTCCTACTTTCATTGCTACCTGCTTGCTGGCTAGCCAGCTAGCCAGCCCTGTGGGCCTTGCTGCTGCTGCAGCCAAAAAACAAAAGGTGGTGCTGCTGCTGCTTCTGCTGCTTCTGCTTCTGCTTGTGTCTGGCCCCTGTTGGAGCGTCCAGGCACAGGACTTCTGCTGCTGCTGACTAAATGGCCTCCTTAATTGGATCATTTGAGTAGCCAGCACACCTGTGCAGGTAGGGCATGACATGATAGGCAGCTGCCTTGATAGCGGGTGGGTGCTGAATGTTCCTAATTGACAAAATAAGATTAATGCTTATGAAGAAATATAAAATCTCATCCCTTCCCCAATATCGCGCCACACCCCTACCCCTTAATTCCCTGGTTGAACTTGATGGACATATGTCTTTTTTCGACCGTACTAACTATGTAACTATGTAACATAACATGGGGGGGGGGGGGGGGGGTCTCCTGGCTGTTCACACAGGTGTGTCATTGCTGTACATTGACCATGCATTGCTTCTGTGGTATTGCAAAGGCAAAGACAAATGCTTCCAGCCATCCATTGCACTAATGGATTGGTCATCAGCTGGCTGTCTATGTCCCGCATCAATATAGACCAAAGTACAGAGGGTTAGGCTATGCTATTGTGCACCTACCTGATGCATCAGAAGGTGCGAGGCCCTTGCTAAATTCTGTGCACAGACTTTGAGATCTATGCTTTAGACTGTATCTAAACCTGCTCCAACATGGACTGACATTCTGGCCTACTTTCAGCCGATGCGACTTGTCTGTCGCTGAACAGTCGCTTTTTATGTATTCAGCACCTATGTATAATGTTGTAAAAATGCTCTAGAAGCTAAAGTCGCAGAAATGTCACACATATTTGGCCTGCAACTTTCTGTGCGACAAATTCAGACAGGAAAAATCAGTATAAATCCTTAGAAAATTATCCCCCAGTGTCTCCATCTGCTGGCGGTATTGAATAAGCATTGCTGCACTGATGGGGTATGCATTAGACGAAAAAAAAGAAGAAAAAGAAGAATAATACGCCCAGAAAAGAGGCGAAAAGGAGAAAAACGTAAAAAAACGTGAAAAAAAAGTAAGAGGAAGAGAAGGGAAAAAAAGGTGGAAAAGGGTTTAAAAGTGATTTCGGCGGAGAAATATATATATATATATATATATATATATATATATATATATATGCGCACACACACACATAGATATAAACGTATTCTCCGTTGAGATATTGCAGCCGCTGCTGTGTCCAGGCCCAGGAGCCTTAGCACTGTGCTGTGATGTCACTCAATACCACTGACATCACTAGGTGTAAACAACATCTCTCCTTTGCTGTGTATGTGACTATGGAGCTGTTTGGTGATGTCGTCTATTACGGCCTTCATAGAAGCAACAGGAGATTGTTGCATCCATCTTGAACCCTCAGAACTACAGTGCTATGATGTCACTCACTTCCACAGGCCTTGCAGAGTGTAAACAACAACAACCCAGCTTTGTTGTGTATGTAACCATAGGGATTTGTGATGTCACCTAGAACCTTCACAGCAGCGACAGCTTTATGAGGAGCATCAGCACTGCTCTGCCTGAGCAGAACCATCACCGCCATAGGTTGTCAAATAACCCGGATTTAACCCACACAGGTAAGTCCAATGGGGTGCAGGCATGTCCTCTATGCTTACAGCTTCCCGTGGGTGTTGGTTTGATACCGTTTGGGGACAGCCAAGGAGGCATCTGCAGGCAACAAAGGTAGGTGTGTGCTTGTGTGTGTGTTTCCTATGCAGATCCTAAGCCCAGTGTCACATGCAAGTAGGAGGAGTAAGAAGGGTTCCTGGCAAATCCGGGTTATGGATTGCATTTAAAAAGGCCCCGTGGGAGTGCAATGGGCCCCTGTCTTGCTGCTTAGCAATAATGGTATGGGTTTAGGTTCTGCTGTGTGTACTGGTGGTTGACTGCCCCCCAGCCCAGAGTGTGCATGGAAAATTGTCTGGCAGCCTCCCTGACAGCAAGCAGTGATAGTGCCCATGAAGGGGACCTTGTTGGGCCCGCCCCTTTCACGGTTATCGCTTCTCGGCCTTTTGGCTAAGATCAAGTGTAGTATCTGTTCTTATCAGTTTAATATCTGATACGTCCCCTATCTGGGGACCATATATTAAATGGATTTTTGAGAACGGGGGCCGATTTCGAAGCTTGCTTCCGTCGCCCTATGCATTGACCCGATATGGCAGTATCTTCGGGTACAGTGCACCACCCCCTTACAGGGTTAAAAAGAAAGATTCCTACTTTCATTGCTACCTGCTTGCTGGCTAGCCAGCTAGCCAGCCCTGTGGGCCTTGCTGCTGCTGCAGCCAAAAAACAAAAGGTGGTGCTGCTGCTGCTTCTGCTGCTTCTGCTTCTGCTTGTGTCTGGCCCCTGTTGGAGCGTCCAGGCACAGGACTTCTGCTGCTGCTGACTAAATGGCCTCCTTAATTGGATCATTTGAGTAGCCAGCACACCTGTGCAGGTAGGGCATGACATGATAGGCAGCTGCCTTGATAGCGGGTGGGTGCTGAATGTTCCTAATTGACAAAATAAGATTAATGCTTATGAAGAAATATAAAATCTCATCCCTTCCCCAATATCGCGCCACACCCCTACCCCTTAATTCCCTGGTTGAACTTGATGGACATATGTCTTTTTTCGACCGTACTAACTATGTAACTATGTAACATAACATGGGGGGGGGGGGGGTCTCCTGGCTGTTCACACAGGTGTGTCATTGCTGTACATTGACCATGCATTGCTTCTGTGGTATTGCAAAGGCAAAGACAAATGCTTCCAGCCATCCATTGCACTAATGGATTGGTCATCAGCTGGCTGTCTATGTCCCGCATCAATATAGACCAAAGTACAGAGGGTTAGGCTATGCTATTGTGCACCTACCTGATGCATCAGAAGGTGCGAGGCCCTTGCTAAATTCTGTGCACAGACTTTGAGATCTATGCTTTAGACTGTATCTAAACCTGCTCCAACATGGACTGACATTCTGGCCTACTTTCAGCCGATGCGACTTGTCTGTCGCTGAACAGTCGCTTTTTATGTATTCAGCACCTATGTATAATGTTGTAAAAATGCTCTAGAAGCTAAAGTCGCAGAAATGTCACACATATTTGGCCTGCAACTTTCTGTGCGACAAATTCAGACAGGAAAAATCAGTATAAATCCTTAGAAAATTATCCCCCAGTGTCTCCATCTGCTGGCGGTATTGAATAAGCATTGCTGCACTGATGGGGTATGCATTAGACGAAAAAAAAGAAGAAAAAGAAGAATAATACGCCCAGAAAAGAGGCGAAAAGGAGAAAAACGTAAAAAAACGTGAAAAAAAAGTAAGAGGAAGAGAAGGGAAAAAAAGGTGGAAATGGGTTTAAAAGTGATTTCGGCGGAGAAATATATATATATATATATATATATATATATATATATATATATATATATGCGCACACACACACATAGATATAAACGTATTCTCCGTTGAGATATTGCAGCCGCTGCTGTGTCCAGGCCCAGGAGCCTTAGCACTGTGCTGTGATGTCACTCAATACCACTGACATCACTAGGTGTAAACAACATCTCTCCTTTGCTGTGTATGTGACTATGGAGCTGTTTGGTGATGTCGTCTATTACGGCCTTCATAGAAGCAACAGGAGATTGTTGCATCCATCTTGAACCCTCAGAACTACAGTGCTATGATGTCACTCACTTCCACAGGCCTTGCAGAGTGTAAACAACAACAACCCAGCTTTGTTGTGTATGTAACCATAGGGATTTGTGATGTCACCTAGAACCTTCACAGCAGCGACAGCTTTATGAGGAGCATCAGCACTGCTCTGCCTGAGCAGAACCATCACCGCCATAGGTTGTCAAATAACCCGGATTTAACCCACACAGGTAAGTCCAATGGGGTGCAGGCATGTCCTCTATGCTTACAGCTTCCCGTGGGTGTTGGTTTGATACCGTTTGGGGACAGCCAAGGAGGCATCTGCAGGCAACAAAGGTAGGTGTGTGCTTGTGTGTGTGTTTCCTATGCAGATCCTAAGCCCAGTGTCACATGCAAGTAGGAGGAGTAAGAAGGGTTCCTGGCAAATCCGGGTTATGGATTGCATTTAAAAAGGCCCCGTGGGAGTGCAATGGGCCCCTGTCTTGCTGCTTAGCAATAATGGTATGGGTTTAGGTTCTGCTGTGTGTACTGGTGGTTGACTGCCCCCCAGCCCAGAGTGTGCATGGAAAATTGTCTGGCAGCCTCCCTGACAGCAAGCAGTGATAGTGCCCATGAAGGGGACCTTGTTGGGCCCGCCCCTTTCACGGTTATCGCTTCTCGGCCTTTTGGCTAAGATCAAGTGTAGTATCTGTTCTTATCAGTTTAATATCTGATACGTCCCCTATCTGGGGACCATATATTAAATGGATTTTTGAGAACGGGGGCCGATTTCGAAGCTTGCTTCCGTCGCCCTATGCATTGACCCGATATGGCAGTATCTTCGGGTACAGTGCACCACCCCCTTACAGGGTTAAAAAGAAAGATTCCTACTTTCATTGCTACCTGCTTGCTGGCTAGCCAGCTAGCCAGCCCTGTGGGCCTTGCTGCTGCTGCAGCCAAAAAACAAAAGGTGGTGCTGCTGCTGCTTCTGCTGCTTCTGCTTCTGCTTGTGTCTGGCCCCTGTTGGAGCGTCCAGGCACAGGACTTCTGCTGCTGCTGACTAAATGGCCTCCTTAATTGGATCATTTGAGTAGCCAGCACACCTGTGCAGGTAGGGCATGACATGATAGGCAGCTGCCTTGATAGCGGGTGGGTGCTGAATGTTCCTAATTGACAAAATAAGATTAATGCTTATGAAGAAATATAAAATCTCATCCCTTCCCCAATATCGCGCCACACCCCTACCCCTTAATTCCCTGGTTGAACTTGATGGACATATGTCTTTTTTCGACCGTACTAACTATGTAACTATGTAACATAACATGGGGGGGGGGGGGGGGTCTCCTGGTTGTTCACACAGGTGTGTCATTGCTGTACATTGACCATGCATTGCTTCTGTGGTATTGCAAAGGCAAAGACAAATGCTTCCAGCCATCCATTGCACTAATGGATTGGTCATCAGCTGGCTGTCTATGTCCCGCATCAATATAGACCAAAGTACAGAGGGTTAGGCTATGCTATTGTGCACCTACCTGATGCATCAGAAGGTGCGAGGCCCTTGCTAAATTCTGTGCACAGACTTTGAGATCTATGCTTTAGACTGTATCTAAACCTGCTCCAACATGGACTGACATTCTGGCCTACTTTCAGCCGATGCGACTTGTCTGTCGCTGAACAGTCGCTTTTTATGTATTCAGCACCTATGTATAATGTTGTAAAAATGCTCTAGAAGCTAAAGTCGCAGAAATGTCACACATATTTGGCCTGCAACTTTCTGTGCGACAAATTCAGACAGGAAAAATCAGTATAAATCCTTAGAAAATTATCCCCCAGTGTCTCCATCTGCTGGCGGTATTGAATAAGCATTGCTGCACTGATGGGGTATGCATTAGACGAAAAAAAAGAAGAAAAAGAAGAATAATACGCCCAGAAAAGAGGCGAAAAGGAGAAAAACGTAAAAAAACGTGAAAAAAAAGCAAGAGGAAGAGAAGGGAAAAAAAGGTGGAAATGGGTTTAAAAGTGATTTCGGCGGAGAAATATATATATATATATATATATATATATATATATGCGCACACACACACATAGATATAAACGTATTCTCCGTTGAGATATTGCAGCCGCTGCTGTGTCCAGGCCCAGGAGCCTTAGCACTGTGCTGTGATGTCACTCAATACCACTGACATCACTAGGTGTAAACAACATCTCTCCTTTGCTGTGTATGTGACTATGGAGCTGTTTGGTGATGTCGTCTATTACGGCCTTCATAGAAGCAACAGGAGATTGTTGCATCCATCTTGAACCCTCAGAACTACAGTGCTATGATGTCACTCACTTCCACAGGCCTTGCAGAGTGTAAACAACAACAACCCAGCTTTGTTGTGTATGTAACCATAGGGATTTGTGATGTCACCTAGAACCTTCACAGCAGCGACAGCTTTATGAGGAGCATCAGCTCTGCTCTGCCTGAGCAGAACCATCACCGCCATAGGTTGTCAAATAACCCGGATTTAACCCACACAGGTAAGTCCAATGGGGTGCAGGCATGTCCTCTATGCTTACAGCTTCCCGTGGGTGTTGGTTTGATACCGTTTGGGGACAGCCAAGGAGGCATCTGCAGGCAACAAAGGTAGGTGTGTGCTTGTGTGTGTGTTTCCTATGCAGATCCTAAGCCCAGTGTCACATGCAAGTAGGAGGAGTAAGAAGGGTTCCTGGCAAATCCGGGTTATGGATTGCATTTAAAAAGGCCCCGTGGGAGTGCAATGGGCCCCTGTCTTGCTGCTTAGCAATAATGGTATGGGTTTAGGTTCTGCTGTGTGTACTGGTGGTTGACTGCCCCCCAGCCCAGAGTGTGCATGGAAAATTGTCTGGCAGCCTCCCTGACAGCAAGCAGTGATAGTGCCCATGAAGGGGACCTTGTTGGGCCCGCCCCTTTCACGGTTATCGCTTCTCGGCCTTTTGGCTAAGATCAAGTGTAGTATCTGTTCTTATCAGTTTAATATCTGATACGTCCCCTATCTGGGGACCATATATTAAATGGATTTTTGAGAACGGGGGCCGATTTCGAAGCTTGCTTCCGTCGCCCTATGCATTGACCCGATATGGCAGTATCTTCGGGTACAGTGCACCACCCCCTTACAGGGTTAAAAAGAAAGATTCCTACTTTCATTGCTACCTGCTTGCTGGCTAGCCAGCTAGCCAGCCCTGTGGGCCTTGCTGCTGCTGCAGCCAAAAAACAAAAGGTGGTGCTGCTGCTGCTTCTGCTGCTTCTGCTTCTGCTTGTGTCTGGCCCCTGTTGGAGCGTCCAGGCACAGGACTTCTGCTGCTGCTGACTAAATGGCCTCCTTAATTGGATCATTTGAGTAGCCAGCACACCTGTGCAGGTAGGGCATGACATGATAGGCAGCTGCCTTGATAGCGGGTGGGTGCTGAATGTTCCTAATTGACAAAATAAGATTAATGCTTATGAAGAAATATAAAATCTCATCCCTTCCCCAATATCGCGCCACACCCCTACCCCTTAATTCCCTGGTTGAACTTGATGGACATATGTCTTTTTTCGACCGTACTAACTATGTAACTATGTAACATAACATGGGGGGGGGGGGGGGGGTCTCCTGGCTGTTCACACAGGTGTGTCATTGCTGTACATTGACCATGCATTGCTTCTGTGGTATTGCAAAGGCAAAGACAAATGCTTCCAGCCATCCATTGCACTAATGGATTGGTCATCAGCTGGCTGTCTATGTCCCGCATCAATATAGACCAAAGTACAGAGGGTTAGGCTATGCTATTGTGCACCTACCTGATGCATCAGAAGGTGCGAGGCCCTTGCTAAATTCTGTGCACAGACTTTGAGATCTATACTTTAGACTGTATCTAAACCTGTTCCAACATGGACTGACATTCTGGCCTACTTTCAGCCGATGCGACTTGTCTGTCGCTGAACAGTCGCTTTTTATGTATTCAGCACCTATGTATAATGTTGTAAAAATGCTCTAGAAGCTAAAGTCGCAGAAATGTCACACATATTTGGCCTGCAACTTTCTGTGCGACAAATTCAGACAGGAAAAATCAGTATAAATCCTTAGAAAATTATCCCCCAGTGTCTCCATCTGCTGGCGGTATTGAATAAGCATTGCTGCACTGATGGGGTATGCATTAGACGAAAAAAAAGAAGAAAAAGAAGAATAATACGCCCAGAAAAGAGGCGAAAAGGAGAAAAACGTAAAAAAACGTGAAAAAAAAGTAAGAGGAAGAGAAGGGAAAAAAAGGTGGAAATGGGTTTAAAAGTGATTTCGGCGGAGAAATATATATATATATATATATATATATATATATATATATATATATGCGCACACACACACATAGATATAAACGTATTCTCCGTTGAGATATTGCAGCCGCTGCTGTGTCCAGGCCCAGGAGCCTTAGCACTGTGCTGTGATGTCACTCAATACCACTGACATCACTAGGTGTAAACAACATCTCTCCTTTGCTGTGTATGTGACTATGGAGCTGTTTGGTGATGTCGTCTATTATGGCCTTCATAGAAGCAACAGGAGATTGTTGCATCCATCTAGAACCCTCAGAACTACAGTGCTATGATGTCACTCACTTCCACAGGCCTTGCAGAGTGTAAACAACAACAACCCAGCTTTGTTGTGTATGTAACCATAGGGATTTGTGATGTCACCTAGAACCTTCACAGCAGCGACAGCTTTATGAGGAGCATCAGCACTGCTCTGCCTGAGCAGAACCATCACCGCCATAGGTTGTCAAATAACCCGGATTTAACCCACACAGGTAAGTCCAATGGGGTGCAGGCATGTCCTCTATGCTTACAGCTTCCCGTGGGTGTTGGTTTGATACCGTTTGGGGACAGCCAAGGAGGCATCTGCAGGCAACAAAGGTAGGTGTGTGCTTGTGTGTGTGTTTCCTATGCAGATCCTAAGCCCAGTGTCACATGCAAGTAGGAGGAGTAAGAAGGGTTCCTGGCAAATCCGGGTTATGGATTGCATTTAAAAAGGCCCCGTGGGAGTGCAATGGGCCCCTGTCTTGCTGCTTAGCAATAATGGTATGGGTTTAGGTTCTGCTGTGTGTACTGGTGGTTGACTGCCCCCCAGCCCAGAGTGTGCATGGAAAATTGTCTGGCAGCCTCCCTGACAGCAAGCAGTGATAGTGCCCATGAAGGGGACCTTGTTGGGCCCGCCCCTTTCACGGTTATCGCTTCTCGGCCTTTTGGCTAAGATCAAGTGTAGTATCTGTTCTTATCAGTTTAATATCTGATACGTCCCCTATCTGGGGACCATATATTAAATGGATTTTTGAGAACGGGGGCCGATTTCGAAGCTTGCTTCCGTCGCCCTATGCATTGACCCGATATGGCAGTATCTTCGGGTACAGTGCACCACCCCCTTACAGGGTTAAAAAGAAAGATTCCTACTTTCATTGCTACCTGCTTGCTGGCTAGCCAGCTAGCCAGCCCTGTGGGCCTTGCTGCTGCTGCAGCCAAAAAACAAAAGGTGGTGCTGCTGCTGCTTCTGCTGCTTCTGCTTCTGCTTGTGTCTGGCCCCTGTTGGAGCGTCCAGGCACAGGACTTCTGCTGCTGCTGACTAAATGGCCTCCTTAATTGGATCATTTGAGTAGCCAGCACACCTGTGCAGGTAGGGCATGACATGATAGGCAGCTGCCTTGATAGCGGGTGGGTGCTGAATGTTCCTAATTGACAAAATAAGATTAATGCTTATGAAGAAATATAAAATCTCATCCCTTCCCCAATATCGCGCCACACCCCTACCCCTTAATTCCCTGGTTGAACTTGATGGACATATGTCTTTTTTCGACCGTACTAACTATGTAACTATGTAACATAACATGGGGGGGGGGGGTCTCCTGGCTGTTCACACAGGTGTGTCATTGCTGTACATTGACCATGCATTGCTTCTGTGGTATTGCAAAGGCAAAGACAAATGCTTCCAGCCATCCATTGCACTAATGGATTGGTCATCAGCTGGCTGTCTATGTCCCGCATCAATATAGACCAAAGTACAGAGGGTTAGGCTATGCTATTGTGCACCTACCTGATGCATCAGAAGGTGCGAGGCCCTTGCTAAATTCTGTGCACAGACTTTGAGATCTATGCTTTAGACTGTATCTAAACCTGCTCCAACATGGACTGACATTCTGGCCTACTTTCAGCCGATGCGACTTGTCTGTCGCTGAACAGTCGCTTTTTATGTATTCAGCACCTATGTATAATGTTGTAAAAATGCTCTAGAAGCTAAAGTCGCAGAAATGTCACACATATTTGGCCTGCAACTTTCTGTGCGACAAATTCAGACAGGAAAAATCAGTATAAATCCTTAGAAAATTATCCCCCAGTGTCTCCATCTGCTGGCGGTATTGAATAAGCATTGCTGCACTGATGGGGTATGCATTAGACGAAAAAAAAGAAGAAAAAGAAGAATAATACGCCCAGAAAAGAGGCGAAAAGGAGAAAAACGTAAAAAAACGTGAAAAAAAAGTAAGAGGAAGAGAAGGGAAAAAAAGGTGGAAATGGGTTTAAAAGTGATTTCGGCGGAGAAATATATATATATATATATATATATATATATATATATATATATATATATGCGCACACACACACATAGATATAAACGTATTCTCCGTTGAGATATTGCAGCCGCTGCTGTGTCCAGGCCCAGGAGCCTTAGCACTGTGCTGTGATGTCACTCAATACCACTGACATCACTAGGTGTAAACAACATCTCTCCTTTGCTGTGTATGTGACTATGGAGCTGTTTGGTGATGTCGTCTATTACGGCCTTCATAGAAGCAACAGGAGATTGTTGCATCCATCTTGAACCCTCAGAACTACAGTGCTATGATGTCACTCACTTCCACAGGCCTTGCAGAGTGTAAACAACAACAACCCAGCTTTGTTGTGTATGTAACCATAGGGATTTGTGATGTCACCTAGAACCTTCACAGCAGCGACAGCTTTATGAGGAGCATCAGCACTGCTCTGCCTGAGCAGAACCATCACCGCCATAGGTTGTCAAATAACCCGGATTTAACCCACACAGGTAAGTCCAATGGGGTGCAGGCATGTCCTCTATGCTTACAGCTTCCCGTGGGTGTTGGTTTGATACCGTTTGGGGACAGCCAAGGAGGCATCTGCAGGCAACAAAGGTAGGTGTGTGCTTGTGTGTGTGTTTCCTATGCAGATCCTAAGCCCAGTGTCACATGCAAGTAGGAGGAGTAAGAAGGGTTCCTGGCAAATCCGGGTTATGGATTGCATTTAAAAAGGCCCCGTGGGAGTGCAATGGGCCCCTGTCTTGCTGCTTAGCAATAATGGTATGGGTTTAGGTTCTGCTGTGTGTACTGGTGGTTGACTGCCCCCCAGCCCAGAGTGTGCATGGAAAATTGTCTGGCAGCCTCCCTGACAGCAAGCAGTGATAGTGCCCATGAAGGGCACCTTGTTGGGCCCGCCCCTTTCACGGTTATCGCTTCTCGGCCTTTTGGCTAAGATCAAGTGTAGTATCTGTTCTTATCAGTTTAATATCTGATACGTCCCCTATCTGGGGACCATATATTAAATGGATTTTTGAGAACGGGGGCCGATTTCGAAGCTTGCTTCCGTCGCCCTATGCATTGACCCGATATGGCAGTATCTTCGGGTACAGTGCACCACCCCCTTACAGGGTTAAAAAAGAAAGATTCCTACTTTCATTGCTACCTGCTTGCTGGCTAGCCAGCTAGCCAGCCCTGTGGGCCTTGCTGCTGCTGCAGCCAAAAAACAAAAGGTGGTGCTGCTGCTGCTTCTGCTGCTTCTGCTTCTGCTTGTGTCTGGCCGCTGTTGGAGCGTCCAGGCACAGGACTTCTGCTGCTGCTGACTAAATGGCCTCCTTAATTGGATCATTTGAGTAGCCAGCACACCTGTGCAGGTAGGGCATGACATGATAGGCAGCTGCCTTGATAGCGGGTGGGTGCTGAATGTTCCTAATTGACAAAATAAGATTAATGCTTATGAAGAAATATAAAATCTCATCCCTTCCCCAATATCGCGCCACACCCCTACCCCTTAATTCCCTGGTTGAACTTGATGGACATATGTCTTTTTTCGACCGTACTAACTATGTAACTATGTAACATAACATGGGGGGGGGGGGGGGGGGGGGGGGGGGTCTCCTGGCTGTTCACACAGGTGTGTCATTGCTGTACATTGACCATGCATTGCTTCTGTGGTATTGCAAAGGCAAAGACAAATGCTTCCAGCCATCCATTGCACTAATGGATTGGTCATCAGCTGGCTGTCTATGTCCCGCATCAATATAGACCAAAGTACAGAGGGTTAGGCTATGCTATTGTGCACCTACCTGATGCATCAGAAGGTGCGAGGCCCTTGCTAAATTCTGTGCACAGACTTTGAGATCTATGCTTTAGACTGTATCTAAACCTGCTCCAACATGGACTGACATTCTGGCCTACTTTCAGCCGATGCGACTTGTCTGTCGCTGAACAGTCGCTTTTTATGTATTCAGCACCTATGTATAATGTTGTAAAAATGCTCTAGAAGCTAAAGTCGCAGAAATGTCACACATATTTGGCCTGCAACTTTCTGTGCGACAAATTCAGACAGGAAAAATCAGTATAAATCCTTAGAAAATTATCCCCCAGTGTCTCCATCTGCTGGCGGTATTGAATAAGCATTGCTGCACTGATGGGGTATGCATTAGACGAAAAAAAAGAAGAAAAAGAAGAATAATACGCCCAGAAAAGAGGCGAAAAGGAGAAAAACGTAAAAAAACGTGAAAAAAAAGTAAGAGGAAGAGAAGGGAAAAAAAGGTGGAAATGGGTTTAAAAGTGATTTCGGCGGAGAAATATATATATATATATATATATATATATATATATATATATATATATACGCGCACACACACACATATATATAAACGTATTCTCCGTTGAGATATTGCAGCCGCTGCTGTGTCCAGGCCCAGGAGCCTTAGCACTGTGCTGTGATGTCACTCAATACCACTGACATCACTAGGTGTAAACAACATCTCTCCTTTGCTGTGTATGTGACTATGGAGCTGTTTGGTGATGTCGTCTATTATGGCCTTCATAGAAGCAACAGGAGATTGTTGCATCCATCTAGAACCCCTCAGAACTACAGTGCTATGATGTCACTCACTTCCACAGGCCTTGCAGAGTGTAAACAACAACAACCCAGCTTTGTTGTGTATGTAACCATAGGGATTTGTGATGTCACCTAGAACCTTCACAGCAGCGACAGCTTTATGAGGAGCATCAGCACTGCTCTGCCTGAGCAGAACCATCACCGCCATAGGTTGTCAAATAACCCGGATTTAACCCACACAGGTAAGTCCAATGGGGTGCAGGCATGTCCTCTATGCTTACAGCTTCCCGTGGGTGTTGGTTTGATACCGTTTGGGGACAGCCAAGGAGGCATCTGCAGGCAACAAAGGTAGGTGTGTGCTTGTGTGTGTGTTTCCTATGCAGATCCTAAGCCCAGTGTCACATGCAAGTAGGAGGAGTAAGAAGGGTTCCTGGCAAATCCGGGTTATGGATTGCATTTAAAAAGGCCCCGTGGGAGTGCAATGGGCCCCTGTCTTGCTGCTTAGCAATAATGGTATGGGTTTAGGTTCTGCTGTGTGTACTGGTGGTTGACTGCCCCCCAGCCCAGAGTGTGCATGGAAAATTGTCTGGCAGCCTCCCTGACAGCAAGCAGTGATAGTGCCCATGAAGGGCACCTTGTTGGGCCCGCCCCTTTCTTCTCGGCCTTTTGGCTAAGATCAAGTGTAGTATCTGTTCTTATCAGTTTAATATCTGATACGTCCCCTATCTGGGGACCATATATTAAATGGATTTTTGAGAACGGGGGCCGATTTCGAAGCTTGCTTCCGTCGCCCTATGCATTGACCCGATATGGCAGTATCTTCGGGTACAGTGCACCACCCCCTTACAGGGTTAAAAAGAAAGATTCCTACTTTCATTGCTACCTGCTTGCTGGCTAGCCAGCTAGCCAGCCCTGTGGGCCTTGCTGCTGCTGCAGCCAAAAAACAAAAGGTGGTGCTGCTGCTGCTTCTGCTGCTTCTGCTTCTTCTTGTGTCTGGCCGCTGTTGTAGCGTCCAGGCACAGGACTTCTGCTGCTGCTGACTAAATGGCCTCCTTAATTGGATCATTTGAGTAGCCAGCACACCTGTGCAGGTAGGGCATGACATGATAGGCAGCTGCCTTGATAGCGGGTGGGTGCTGAATGTTCCTAATTGACAAAATAAGATTAATGCTTATGAAGAAATATAAAATCTCATCCCTTCCCCAATATCGCGCCACACCCCTACCCTTAATTCCCTGGTTGAACTTGATGGACATATGTCTTTTTCGACCGTACTAACTATGTAACTATGTAACATAACATGGGGGGGGGGGGGGGGGTCTCCTGGCTGTTCACACAGGTGTGTCATTGCTGTACATTGACCATGCATTGCTTCTGTGGTATTGCAAAGGCAAAGACAAATGCTTCCAGCCATCCATTGCACTAATGGATTGGTCATCAGCTGGCTGTCTATGTCCCGCATCAATATAGACCAAAGTACAGAGGGTTAGGCTATGCTATTGTGCACCTACCTGATGCATCAGAAGGTGCGAGGCCCTTGCTAAATTCTGTGCACAGACTTTGAGATCTATACTTTAGACTGTATCTAAACCTGCTCCAACATGGACTGACATTCTGGCCTACTTTCAGCCGATGCGACTTGTCTGTCGCTGAACAGTCGCTTTTTATGTATTCAGCACCTATGTATAATGTTGTAAAAATGCTCTAGAAGCTAAAGTCGCAGAAATGTCACACATATTTGGCCTGCAACTTTCTGTGCGACAAATTCAGACAGGAAAAATCAGTATAAATCCTTAGAAAATTATCCCCCAGTGTCTCCATCTGCTGGCGGTATTGAATAAGCATTGCTGCACTGATGGGGTATGCATTAGACGAAAAAAAAGAAGAAAAAGAAGAATAATACGCCCAGAAAAGAGGCGAAAAGGAGAAAAACGTAAAAAAAACGTGAAAAAAAAGTAAGAGGAAGAGAAGGGAAAAAAAGGTGGAAATGGGTTTAAAAGTGATTTCGGCGGAGAAATATATATATATATATATATATATATATATATATATATATATATACGCGCACACACACACATATATATAAACGTATTCTCCGTTGAGATATTGCAGCCGCTGCTGTGTCCAGGCCCAGGAGCCTTAGCACTGTGCTGTGATGTCACTCAATACCACTGACATCACTAGGTGTAAACAACATCTCTCCTTTGCTGTGTATGTGACTATGGAGCTGTTTGGTGATGTCGTCTATTATGGCCTTCATAGAAGCAACAGGAGATTGTTGCATCCATCTAGAACCCTCAGAACTACAGTGCTATGATGTCACTCACTTCCCACAGGCCTTGCAGAGTGTAAACAACAACAACCCAGCTTTGTTGTGTATGTAACCATAGGGATTTGTGATGTCACCTAGAACCTTCACAGCAGCGACAGCTTTATGAGGAGCATCAGCACTGCTCTGCCTGAGCAGAACCATCACCGCCATAGGTTGTCAAATAACCCGGATTTAACCCACACAGGTAAGTCCAATGGGGTGCAGGCATGTCCTCTATGCTTACAGCTTCCCGTGGGTGTTGGTTTGATACCATTTGGGGACAGCCAAGGAGGCATCTGCAGGCAACAAAGGTAGGTGTGTGCTTGTGTGTGTGTTTCCTATGCAGATCCTAAGCCCAGTGTCACATGCAAGTAGGAGGAGTAAGAAGGGTTCCTGGCAAATCCGGGTTATGGATTGCATTTAAAAAGGCCCCGTGGGAGTGCAATGGGCCCTGTCTTGCTGCTTAGCAATAATGGTATGGGTTTAGGTTCTGCTGTGTGTACTGGTGGTTGACTGCCCCCAGCCCAGAGTGTGCATGGAAAATTGTCTGGCAGCCTCCCTGACAGCAAGCAGTGATAGTGCCCATGAAGGGCACCTTGTTGGGCCGCCCCTTTCACGGTTATCGCTTCTCGGCCTTTTGGCTAAGATCAAGTGTAGTATCTGTTCTTATCAGTTTAATATCTGATACGTCCCCTATCTGGGGACCATATATTAAATGGATTTTTGAGAACGGGGGCCGATTTCGAAGCTTGCTTCCGTCGCCTATGCATTGACCCGATATGGCAGTATCTTCGGGTACAGTGCACCACCCCCTTACAGGGTTAAAAAGAAAGATTCCTACTTTCATTGCTACCTGCTTGCTGGCTAGCCAGCTAGCCAGCCCTGTGGGCCTTGCTGCTGCTGCAGCCAAAAAACAAAAGGTGGTGCTGCTGCTTCTGCTTCTGCTTGTGTCTGGCCGCTGTTGGAGCGTCCAGGCACAGGACTTCTGCTGCTGCTGACTAAATGGCCTCCTTAATTGGATCATTTGAGTAGCCAGCACACCTGTGCAGGTAGGGCATGACATGATAGGCAGCTGCCTTGATAGCGGGTGGGTGCTGAATGTTCCTAATTGACAAAATAAGATTAATGCTTATGAAGAAATATAAAATCTCATCCCTTCCCCAATATCGCGCCACACCCCTACCCCTTAATTCCCTGGTTGAACTTGATGGACATATGTCTTTTTTCGACCGTACTAACTATGTAACTATGTAACATAACATGGGGGGGGGGGGGGGGGGGTCTCCTGGCTGTTCACACAGGTGTGTCATTGCTGTACATTGACCATGCATTGCTTCTGTGGTATTGCAAAGGCAAAGACAAATGCTTCCAGCCATCCATTGCACTAATGGATTGGTCATCAGCTGGCTGTCTATGTCCCGCATCAATATAGACCAAAGTACAGAGGGTTAGGCTATGCTATTGTGCACCTACCTGATGCATCAGAAGGTGCGAGGCCCTTGCTAAATTCTGTGCACAGACTTTGAGATCTATACTTTAGACTGTATCTAAACCTGCTCCAACATGGACTGACATTCTGGCCTACTTTCAGCCGATGCGACTTGTCTGTCGCTGAACAGTCGCTTTTTATGTATTCAGCACCTATGTATAATGTTGTAAAAATGCTCTAGAAGCTAAAGTCGCAGAAATGTCACACATATTTGGCCTGCAACTTTCTGTGCGACAATTCAGACAGGAAAAATCAGTATAAATCCTTAGAAAATTATCCCCCAGTGTCTCCATCTGCTGGCGGTATTGAATAAGCATTGCTGCACTGATGGGGTATGCATTAGACGAAAAAAAAGAAGAAAAAGAAGAATAATACGCCCAGAAAAGAGGCGAAAAGGAGAAAAACGTAAAAAAACATGAAAAAAAA